>NW_027526554.1:300000-420277 GCF_052857255.1 Amblyomma americanum | reverse complement strand
CGGTTTTACACGTGTCCCTGTGACACGCGTCAAAACTTTTTCTCTTATAACTGCGCGAAAAGCACGTATTCTTGCTTGATACAGCGAAACAAGCTGTTTTAGACCGAAACGAGGTAAATCTGAACACATCGGTTTTACAAGTGTCCCTGTGACATGCCTTTAAAACTTTTTCTCTTATAACTGCGCGAAAAGCATGTATTCGTGCTTAATACAACGAAACAAGCTGTTTTAGACCGAAACGAGCTAGATCTGAACACATCGGTTTTACAAGTATCCACGTGATACTCGTCAAAACTTTTTCTCTTATAACTGCGCGAAAAGCATGTATTCGTGCTTATTACAACGAATCAAGCTGTTTTAGACCGAAACGAGCTAAATCTGAACACATCGGTTTACACGTGTCCCTGTGACACGCGTCAAAACTTTTTCTCTTATAACTGCGCGAAAAGCACGTATTCTTGCTTAATACAGCGAAACAAGCTGTTTTAGACCGAAACGAGCTTAATCACAACACATCGGTATTACAAGTATTCCTCTGATACGCTTCAAAACTTTTTGTCTTATAACTGCGCGAAAAGCATGTATTCGTGCTTAATACAACGAAACAAGCTGTTTTAGACCAAAACGAGCTGGATCTGAACACATCGGTTTTACAAGTGTCCATGTGATACGCGTCAAAACTTTTTCTCTTATAACTGCGCGAAAAGCATGTATTCGTGCTTAATACAATGAAACATGCTGTTTGAGACCAAAACGAGCTAGATCTGAACACATCGGTTTTACAAGTGTCCATGTGATACGCGTCAAATCGTTTTCTCTTATAACTGCGCGAAAGGCATGTATTCGTGCTTAATACAATGAAAGAAGCTGTTTTAGTCCGAAACGAGGTAAATCTGAACACATCGGTTTTACAAGTGTTCCTCTGATACGCGTCAAATCTTTTTCTCTTATAACTGCGCGAAAAGCATGTATTCTTGCTTATACAACGAAACAAGCTGTTTTAGACCGAAACGAGCTAAATCACAACACATCGGTTTTACAAGTGTTCCTCTGATACGCGTCAAAACTTTTTCTCTTATAACTGCGCGAAAAGCATGTATTCGTGCTTAATACAACGAAACAAGCTGTTTTAGACCGAAACGAGCTAAATCACAACACATCGGTTTTACAAGTGTCTCTCTAATACGCGTCGAAACTTTTTCTTCCATAACTGCGCGTAAAGCATGTATTCGTGCTTAATACAACGAAACAAGCTGTTTTAGACCGAAACGAGCTAAATCACAACACATCGGTTTTACAAGTGTTCCTCTGATACGCATCAAATTTTTTTCTCTTATAACTGCGCGAAAAGCATGTATTCGTGCTTAATACAACGAAACAAGCTGTTTTAGACCGAAACGAGCTAAATCACAACACATCGGTTTTACAAGTGTTCCTCTGATACGCGTCAAAACTTTTTCTCTTATAACTGCGCGAAAAGCATGTATTCGTGCTTAATACAACGAAATAAGCTGTTTTAGACCGAAACGAGCAAAATCACAACACATCGGTTTTACAAGCGTTCCTCTGATACGCGTCAAAACTTTTTCTCTTATAACTGCGCGAAAAGCATGTATTCTTGCTTATACAACGAAACAAGTTGTTTTAAACCGAAACGAGCTAAATCTGAACACATCGGTTTTACAAGTGTCCCTGTGACACGCGTCAAAACTTTTTCTCTTATAACTGCGCGAAAAGCATGTATTCTTGCTTAATACAGCCAAACAAGCTGTTTTAGACCGAAACGAGCTAAATCACAACACATCGGTATTACAAGTGTTCCACGTGATACTCGTCAAAACGTTTTCTCTTATAACTGCGCGAAAAGCATGTATTCGTGCTTAATACAACGAAACAAGCTGTTTTAGACCGAAACGAGCTAAATCTGAACACATCGGTTTTACAAGTATCCACGTGATACTCGTCAAAACTTTTTCTCTTATAACTGCGCGAAAAGCATGTATTCGTGCTTAATACAACGAAAAAAGCTGTTTTAGACCGAGATGAGCTAAATCTGAACACATCGTTTTACAAGTGTCTCTCTAATACGCGTCAAAAGTTTTTCTTCTATACCTGCGCGAAAAGCATGTAGTCGTGCTTAAAACAACGAAACAAGCTGTTTTATACCCAAACGAGCTTAATCTGAACACATCGGTTTTACACGTGTCCCTGTGACACGCGTCAAAACTTTTTCTCCTATAACTGCGCGAAAAGCATGTATTCTTCCTTAATACAGCGAAACAAGCTGTTTTAGACCGAAATGAGCTAAATCACAACACATCGGTTTTACAAGTGTTCCTCTGATACGCGTCAAAACGTTTGCTCTTATAACTGCGCGAAAAGCATGTATTCGTGCTTAATACAACGAAACAAGCTGTTCTAGACCGAAACGAGCTAAATCTGAACACATCGGTTTTACAAGTGTCTCTCTAGTACGCGTCAAACCTTTTTCTTCTGTAACTGCGCGTAAAGCATGTATTCGTGCTTAATACAACGAAACAAGTTGTTTTAGACTGAAACGAGGTAAATCTGAACACATCGGTTTTACACGTGTCCCTGTGACACGCGTCAAAACTTTTTCTCTTATAACTGCGCGAAAAGCACGTATTCTTGCTTGATACAGCGAAACAAGCTGTTTTAGACCGAAACGAGGTAAATCTGAACACATCGGTTTTACAAGTGTCCCTGTGACATGCCTTTAAAACTTTTCTCTTATAACTGCGCGAAAAGCATGTATTCGTGCTTAATACAACGAAACAAGCTGTTTTAGACCGAAACGAGCTAGATCTGAACACATCGGTTTTACAAGTATCCACGTGATACTCGTCAAAACTTTTTCTCTTATAACTGCGCGAAAAGCATGTATTCGTGCTTATTACAACGAATCAAGCTGTTTTAGACCGAAACGAGCTAAATCTGAACACATCGGTTTACACGTGTCCCTGTGACACGCGTCAAAACTTTTTCTCTTATAACTGCGCGAAAAGCACGTATTCTTGCTTAATACAGCGAAACAAGCTGTTTTAGACCGAAACGAGCTTAATCACAACACATCGGTATTACAAGTATTCCTCTGATACGCTTCAAAACTTTTTGTCTTATAACTGCGCGAAAAGCATGTATTCGTGCTTAATACAACGAAACAAGCTGTTTTAGACCAAAACGAGCTGGATCTGAACACATCGGTTTTACAAGTGTCCATGTGATACGCGTCAAAACTTTTTCTCTTATAACTGCGCGAAAAGCATGTATTCGTGCTTAATACAATGAAACATGCTGTTTGAGACCAAAACGAGCTAGATCTGAACACATCGGTTTTACAAGTGTCCATGTGATACGCGTCAAATCGTTTTCTCTTATAACTGCGCGAAAGGCATGTATTCGTGCTTAATACAACGAAACAAGCTGTTTTAGACCGAAACGAGCTAAATCACAACACATCGGTTTTACAAGTATCCACGTGATACTCGTCAAAACTTTTTCTCTTATAACTGCGCGAAAAGCATGTATTCGTGCTTAATACAACGAAACAAGCTGTTTTAGACCGAGATGAGCTAAATCTGGACACATGGTTTTACAAGTGTCTCTAATACGCGTCAAAAGTTTTTCTTCTATAACTGCGCGAAAAGCATGTATTCGTGCTTAATACAACGAAACAAGCTGTTTTAGACCGAAACGAGCTAAATCACAACACATCGGTTTTACAAGTGTCTCTCTAATACGCGTCGAAACTTTTCTTCCATAACTGCGCGTAAAGCATGTATTCGTGCTTAATACAACGAAACAAGCTGTTTTAGACCGAAACGAGCTAAATCACAACACATCGGTTTTACAAGTGTTCCTCTGATACGCATCAAATTCGTGCTTAAAACAACGAAACAAGCTGTTTTATACCAAAACGAGCTAAATCTGAACACATCGGTTTTACAAGTGTTCCTCTGATACGCGTCAAATCTTTTTCTCTTATAACTGCGCGAAAAGCACGTATTCATGCTTAATACAACGAATCAAGCTGTTTTAGACAGAAACGAGTTAAATCTGAACACATCGGTTTTACACGTGTCCCTGTGACAGGCGTCAAAACTTTTTCTCTTATAGCTGCGCGAAAAGCACGTATTCTTGCTTAATACAGCGAAACAAGCTGTTTTAGACCGAAACGAGGTAAATCTGAACACATCGGTTTTACAAGTGTCCCTGTGACATGCCTTTAAAACGTTTTCTCTTATAACTGCGCGAAAAGCATGTATTCCTGCTTAATACAGCGAGACAAGTTGTTTTAGACCGAAACGAGCTAAATCACAACACATCGGTTTTAAAAGTGTTCCTCTGATACGCATCAAATCCTTTTCTCTTATAACTGCGCGAAAACCATGTATTCGTGCTTAATACAACGAAACAAGCTGTTTTAGACCGAAACGAGCTAAATCTGAACACATCGGTTTTAAAAGTGTCCATGTGATACGCGTCAAAACTTTTTCTCTTATAACTGCGCGAAAAGATTGTATGCGTGCTTAATACAACGAAACAAGCTGTTTTAGACCGAAACGAGCTGAATCACAACACATCGGTTTTACAAGCGTTCCTCTGATACGCGTCAAATCTTTTGCTCTTATAACTGCGCGAAAAGCAGGTATTCTTGCATATACAACGAAACAAGCTGTTTTAGACCGAAACGAGCTAAATCACAACACATCGGTTTTACAAGTGTCTCTCTAATACGCGTCAAAACTTTTTCTTCTGTAACTGCCCGTAAAGCATGTATTCGTGCTTAATACAACGAAACAAGCTGTTTTAGACTGAAATGAGCTAAATCTGAACACATCGGTTTTACAAGTGTCCCTGTGACACGCGTCAAAACTTTTTCTCTTATAACTGCGCGAAAAGCATGTATTCTTGCTTAATACAACGAAACAAGCTGTTTTAGACCGAGATGAGCTAAATCTGAAAACATCGGTTTTACAAGTGTCCCTCTAATACGCGTCAAAACTTTTTCTTCTATAACTGCGCGAAAAGCATGTATTCGTGCTTAAAACAACGAAACAAGCTGTTTTATACCAAAACGAGCTATATCTGAACACATCGGTTTTACAAGTATCCACGTGATACTCGTCAAAACTTTTTCGCCTATAAATGCGCAAAAAGCATGTATTCGTGCTTAGTACAACGAAAGAAGCTGTTTTAGACCGAAACGAGCTAAATCTGAACACATCGGTTTTACAAGTGTCCCTCTAATACGCGTCAAAACTTTTTCTTCTATAACTGCGTGAAAAGCACGTATTCTTGCTTAATACAGCGAAACAAGCTGTTTTAGACGGAAACGAGCTAAATCACAACACATCGGTTTTACAAGTGTTCCTCTGATACGCGTCAAATCTTTTTCTCTTATAACTGCGCGAAAAGCACGTATTCATGCTTAATACACGAATCAAGCTGTTTTAGACAGAAACGAGTTAAATCTGAACACATCGGTTTTACACGTGTCCCTGTGACAGGCGTCAAAACTTTTTCTCTTATAGCTGCGCGAAAAGCACGTATTCTTGCTTAATACAGCGAAACAAGCTGTTTTAGACCGAAACGAGGTAAATCTGAACACATCGGTTTTACAAGTGTCCCTGTGACATGCCTTTAAAACGTTTTCTCTTATAACTGCGCGAAAAGCATGTATTCCTGCTTAATACAGCGAGACAAGTTGTTTTAGACCGAAACGAGCTAAATCACAACACATCGGTTTTAAAAGTGTTCCTCTGATACGCATCAAATCCTTTTCTCTTATAACTGCGCGAAAACCATGTATTCGTGCTTAATACAACGAAACAAGCTGTTTTAGACCGAAACGAGCTAAATCTGAACACATCGGTTTTAAAAGTGTCCATGTGATACGCGTCAAAACTTTTTCTCTTATAACTGCGCGAAAAGATTGTATGCGTGCTTAATACAACGAAACAAGCTGTTTTAGACCGAAACGAGCTGAATCACAACACATCGGTTTTACAAGCGTTCCTCTGATACGCGTCAAATCTTTTGCTCTTATAACTGCGCGAAAAGCAGGTATTCTTGCATATACAACGAAACAAGCTGTTTTAGACCGAAACGAGCTAAATCACAACACATCGGTTTTACAAGTGTCTCTCTAATACGCGTCAAAACTTTTTCTTCTGTAACTGCCCGTAAAGCATGTATTCGTGCTTAATACAACGAAACAAGCTGTTTTAGACTGAAATGAGCTAAATCTGAACACATCGGTTTTACAAGTGTCCCTGTGACACGCGTCAAAACTTTTTCTCTTATAACTGCGCGAAAAGCATGTATTCTTGCTTAATACAACGAAACAAGCTGTTTTAGACCGAGATGAGCTAAATCTGAAACATCGGTTTTACAAGTGTCCCTCTAATACGCGTCAAAACTTTTTCTTCTATAACTGCGCGAAAAGCATGTATTCGTGCTTAAAACAACGAAACAAGCTGTTTTATACCAAAACGAGCTATATCTGAACACATCGGTTTTACAAGTATCCACGTGATACTCGTCAAAACTTTTTCGCCTATAAATGCGCAAAAAGCATGTATTCGTGCTTAGTACAACGAAAGAAGCTGTTTTAGACCGAAACGAGCTAAATCTGAACACATCGGTTTTACAAGTGTCCCTCTAATACGCGTCAAAACTTTTTCTTCTATAACTGCGTGAAAAGCACGTATTCTTGCTTAATACAGCGAAACAAGCTGTTTTAGACGGAAACGAGCTAAATCACAACACATCGGTTTTACAAGTGTTCCTCTGATACGCGTCTAAACTTTTTCTCTTATAACTGCCCGAAAAGCATGTATTCTTGCTTAATAGAGCGAAACAAGCTGTTTTAGACCGAAACGAGCTAAATCACAACACATCGGTTTTACAAGTGTTCCTCTGATACGCGTCAAAACTTTTTCTCTTATAACTGCGCGAAAAGCATGTATTCGTGCTTAATACAACGAAACAAGCTGTTTTAGACCGAAACGAGCTAAATCACAACACATCGGTTTTACAAGCGTCTCTAATACGCGTCAAAACTTTTTCTTCTGTAACTGCCCGTAAAGCATGTATTCTTGCTTAATACAACGAAACAAGCTGTTTTAGACTGAAATGAGCTAAATCTGAACACATCGGTTTTACAAGTGTCCCTGTGACACGCGTCAAAACTTTTTCTCTTATAACTGCGTGAAAAGCATGTATTCTTGCTTAATACAACGAAACAAGCTGTTTTAGACCGAGATGAGCTAAATCTGAAAACATCGGTTTTACAAGTGTCCCTCTAATACGCGTCAAAACTTTTTCTTCTATAACTGCGCGAAAAGCATGTATTCGTGCTTAAAACAACGAAACAAGCTGTTTTAGACCGAGATGAGCTAAATCTGAAAACATCGGTTTTACAGTGTCCCTCTAATACGCGTCAAAACTTTTTCTTCTATAACTGGGCGAAAAGCATGTATTCGTGCTTAAAACAACGAAACAAGCTGTTTTATACCAAAACGAGCTATATCTGAACACATCTGTTTTACAAGTATCCACGTGATACTCGTCAAAACTTTTTCGCTTATAACTGCGCGAAAAGCATGTATTCGTGCTTAATACAACGAAACAAGCTGTTTTAGACCGAAACGAGCTAAATCACAACACATCGGTTTTACAAGTGTTCCTCTGATACGCGTCAAAACTTTTTCTCTTATAACTGCGCGAAAAGCATGTATTCGTGCTTAATACAACGACACAAGCTGTTTTAGACCGAAACGAGCTAAATCACAACACATCGGTTTTACAAGTGTCTCTCTAATACGCGTCAAAACTTTTTCTTCTATAACTGCGCGTAAAGCATGTATTCGTGCTTAATACAACGAAACAAGCTGTTTTAGACCGAAACGAGCTAAATCACAACACATCGGTTTTACAAGTGTTCCTCTGATACGCATCAAATCTTTTTCTCTTATAACTGCGCGAAAAGCATGTATTCTTGCTTAATACAACGAAACAAGCTGTTTTAGACCGAAACGAGCTAAATCACAAAACATCGGTTTTACAAGTGTTCCTCTGATACGCGTCTAAACTTTTTCTCTTATAACTGCCCGAAAAGCATGTATTCTTGCTTAATAGAGCGAAACAAGCTGTTTTAGACCGAAACGAGCTAAATCACAACACATCGGTTTTACAAGTGTTCCTCTGATACGCGTCAAAACTTTTTCTCTTATAACTGCGCGAAAAGCATGTATTCGTGCTTAATACAACGAAACAAGCTGTTTTAGACCGAAACGAGCTAAATCACAACACATCGGTTTTACAAGTGTCTCTAATACGCGTCAAAACTTTTTCTTCTGTAACTGCCCGTAAAGCATGTATTCGTGCCTAATACAACGAAACAAGCTGTTTTAGACTGAAATGAGCTAAATCTGAACACATCGGTTTTACAAGTGTCCCTGTGACACGCATCAAAACTTTTTCTCTTATAACTGCGCGATAAGCACGTATTCATGCTTAATACAACGAATCAAGCTGTTTTAGACCGAAACGAGTTAAATCTGAACACATCGGTTTTACACGTGTCCTTGTGACAGGCGTCAAAACTTTTTCTCTTATAACTGCGCGAAGAGCACGTATTCTTGCTTAATACAGCGAAACAAGCTGTTTTAGACCGAAACGAGGTAAATCTGAACACATCGGTTTTACAAGTGTCCCTGTGACAAGCCTTTAAAACTTTTTCTCTTATAACTGCGCGAAAAGCATGTATTCCTGCTTAATACAGCGAGACAAGTTGTTTTAGACCGAAATGAGCTAAATCACAACACATCGGTTTTACAAGTGTTCCTCTGATACGCATCAAATCTTTTTCTCTTATATCTGCGCGAAAAGCATGTATTCGTGCTTAATACAACGAAACAAGCTGTTTTAGACCGAGATGAGCTAAATCTGAAAACATCGGTTTACAAGTGTCCCCTCTAATACGCGTCAAAACTTTTTCTTCTATAACTGGGCGAAAAGCATGTATTCGTGCTTAAAACAACGAAACAAGCTGTTTTATACCAAAACGAGCTATATCTGAACACATCGGTTTTACAAGTATCCACGTGATACTCGTCAAAACTTTTTCGCTTATAACTGCGCGAAAAGCATGTATTCGTTCTTAATACAACGAAACAAGCTGTTTTAGACCGAAACGAGCTAAATCACAACACATCGGTTTTACAAGCGTTCCTCTGATACGCGTCAAATCTTTTTCTCTTATAACTGCGCGAAAAGCATGTATTCTTGCTTATACAACGAAACAAGCTGTTTTAGACCGAAACGAGCTAAATCACAACACATCGGTTTTACAAGTGTTCCTCTGATACGCGTCAAAACTTTTTCTCTTATAACTGCGCGAAAAGCATGTATTCGTGCTTAATACAACGACACAAGCTGTTTTAGACCGAAACGAGCTAAATCACAACACATCGGTTTTACAAGTGTCTCTCTAATACGCGTCAAAACTTTTTCTTCTATAACTGCGCGTAAAGCATGTATTCGTGCTTAATACAACGGAACAAGCTGTTTTAGACCGAAACGAGCTAAATCACAACACATCGGTTTTACAAGTGTTCCTCTGATACGCGTCAAAACTTTTTCTCTTATAACTGCGCGAAAAGCATGTATTCGTGCTTAATACAACGAAACAAGCTGTTTTAGACCGAAACGAGCTAAATCACAACACATCGGTTTTACAAGTGTCTCTCTAATACGCGTCAAAACTTTTTCTCCTATAACTGCGCGAAAAGCATGTATTCCTAATACAGCGAAACAAGCTGTTTAAGACCGAAATGGGCTAAATCACAACAAATCGGTTTTACAAGTGTTCCTCTGATACGCGTCAAAACGTTTGCTCTTATAACTGCGCGAAAAGCATGTATTCGTGCTCAATACAACGAATCAAGCTATTTTATACCGAAAAGAGCTAAATCTGAACACATCGGTTTTACAAGTGTCTCTCTAGTACGCGTCAAACCTTTTTCTTCTGTAACTGCGCGTAAAGCATGTATTCGTGCTTAATACAACGAAACAAGCTGTTTTAGACCGAAACGAGCTAAATCACAACACATCGGTTTTACAAGCGTTCCTCTGATACGCGTCAAATCTTTTTCTCTTACAAATGCGCGAAAAGCATGTATTCTTGCTTATACAACGAAACAAGCTGTTTTAGACCGAAACGAGCTAAATCACAACACATCGGTTTTACAAGTGTTCCTCTGATACGCGTCAAAACTTTTTCTCTTATAACTGCGCGAAAAGCATGTATTCGTGCTTAATACAACGACACAAGCTGTTTTAGACCGAAACGAGCTAAATCACAACACATCGGTTTTACAAGTGTCTCTCTAATACGCGTCAAAACTTTTTCTTCTATAACTGCGCGTAAAGCATGTATTCGTGCTTAATACAACGAAACAAGCTGTTTTAGACCGAAACGAGCTAAATCACAACACATCGGTTTTACAAGTGTTCCTCTGATACGCATCAAATCTTTTTCTCTTATAACTGCGCGAAAAGCATGTATTCTTGCTTAATACAACGAAACAAGCTGTTTTAGACCGAAACGAGCTAAATCACAACACATCGGTTTTACAAGTGTTCCTCTGATACGCGTCTAAACTTTTTCTCTTATAACTGCCCGAAAAGCATGTATTCTTGCTTAATAGAGCGAAACAAGCTGTTTTAGACCGAAACGAGCTAAATCACAACACATCGGTTTTACAAGTGTTCCTCTGATACGCGTCAAAACTTTTTCTCTTATAACTGCGCGAAAAGCATGTATTCGTGCTTAATACAACGAAACAAGCTGTTTTAGACCGAAACGAGCTAAATCACAACACATCGGTTTTACAAGTGTCTCTAATACGCGTCAAAACTTTTTCTTCTGTAACTGCCCGTAAAGCATGTATTCGTGCTTAATACAACGAAACAAGCTGTTTTAGACTGAAATGAGCTAAATCTGAACACATCGGTTTTACAAGTGTCCCTGTGACACGCATCAAAACTTTTTCTCTTATAACTGCGCGAAAAGCACGTATTCATGCTTAATACAACGAATCAAGCTGTTTTAGACCGAAACGAGTTAAATCTGAACACATCGGTTTTACACGTGTCCTTGTGACAGGCGTCAAAACTTTTTCTCTTATAACTGCGCGAAGAGCACGTATTCTTGCTTAATACAGCGAAACAAGCTGTTTTAGACCGAAACGAGGTAAATCTGAACACATCGGTTTTACAAGTGTCCCTGTGACATGCCTTTAAAACTTTTTCTCTTATAACTGCGCGAAAAGCATGTATTCCTGCTTAATACAGCGAGACAAGTTGTTTTAGACCGAAATGAGCTAAATCACAACACATCGGTTTTACAAGTGTTCCTCTGATACGCATCAAATCTTTTTCTCTTATATCTGCGCGAAAAGCATGTATTCGTGCCTAATACAACGAAACAAGCTGTTTTAGACCGAAACGAGCTAAATCTGAACACATCGGTTTTAAAAGTGTCCATGTGATACGCGTCAAAACTTTTTCTCTTATAACTGCGCGAAAAGCATGTATTCTTGCTTAATACAACGAAACAAGCTGTTTTAGACCGAGATGAGCTAAATCTGAAAACATCGGTTTTACAAGTGTCCCTCTAATACGCGTCAAAACTTTTTCTTCTATAACTGGGCGAAAAGCATGTATTCGTGCTTAAAACAACGAAACAAGCTGTTTTATACCAAAACGAGCTATATCTGAACACATCGGTTTTACAAGTATCCACGTGATACTCGTCAAAACTTTTTCGCTTATAACTGCGCGAAAAGCATGTATTCGTTCTTAATACAACGAAACAAGCTGTTTTAGACCGAAACGAGCTAAATCACAACACATCGGTTTTACAAGCGTTCCTCTGATACGCGTCAAATCTTTTTCTCTTATAACTGCGCGAAAAGCATGTATTCTTGCTTATACAACGAAACAAGCTGTTTTAGACCGAAACGAGCTAAATCACAACACATCGGTTTTACAAGTGTTCCTCTGATACGCGTCAAAACTTTTTCTCTTATAACTGCGCGAAAAGCATGTATTCGCGCTTAATACAACGACACAAGCTGTTTTAGACCGAAACGAGCTAAATCACAACACATCGGTTTTACAAGTGTCTCTCTAATACGCGTCAAAACTTTTTCTTCTATAACTGCGCGTAAAGCATGTATTCGTGCTTAATACAACGAAACAAGCTGTTTTAGACCGAAACGAGCTAAATCACAACACATCGGTTTTACAAGTGTTCCTCTGATACGCGTCAAAACTTTTTCTCTTATAACTGCGCGAAAAGCATGTATTCGTGCTTAATACAACGAAACAAGCTGTTTTAGACCGAAACGAGCTAAATCACAACACATCGGTTTTACAAGTGTCTCTCTAATACGCGTCAAAACTTTTTCTCCTATAACTGCGCGAAAAGCATGTATTCCTAATACAGCGAAACAAGCTGTTTTAGACCGAAATGGGCTAAATCACAACAAATCGGTTTTACAAGTGTTCCTCTGATACGCGTCAAAACGTTTGCTCTTATAACTGCGCGAAAAGCATGTATTCGTGCTTAATACAACGAATTAAGCTATTTTAGACCGAAAAGAGCTAAATCTGAACACATCGGTTTTACAAGTGTCTCTCTAGTACGCGTCAAACCTTTTTCTTCTGTAACTGCGCGTAAAGCATGTATTCGTGCTTAATACAACGAAACAAGCTGTTTTAGACCGAAACGAGCTAAATCACAACACATCGGTTTTACAAGCGTTCCTCTGATACGCGTCAAATCTTTTTCTCTTATAAATGCGCGAAAAGCATGTATTCTTGCTTATACAACGAAACAAGCTGTTTTAGACCGAAACGAGCTAAATCACAACACATCGGTTTTACAAGTGTTCCTCTGATACGCGTCAAAACTTTTTCTCTTATAACTGCGCGAAAAGCATGTATTCGTGCTTAATACAACGACACAAGCTGTTTTAGACCGAAACGAGCTAAATCACAACACATCGGTTTTACAAGTGTCTCTCTAATACGCGTCAAAACTTTTTCTTCTATAACTGCGCGTAAAGCATGTATTCGTGCTTAATACAACGAAACAAGCTGTTTTAGACCGAAACGAGCTAAATCACAACACATCGGTTTTACAAGTGTTCCTCTGATACGCATCAAATCTTTTTCTCTTATAACTGCGCGAAAAGCATGTATTCTTGCTTAATACAACGAAACAAGCTGTTTTAGACCGAAACGAGCTAAATCACAACACATCGGTTTTACAAGTGTTCCTCTGATACGCGTCTAAACTTTTTCTCTTATAACTGCCCGAAAAGCACGTATTCTTGCTTAATAGAGCGAAACAAGCTGTTTTAGACCGAAACGAGCTAAATCACAACACATCGGTTTTACAAGTGTTCCTCTGATACGCGTCAAAACTTTTTCTCTTATAACTGCGCGAAAAGCATGTATTCGTGCTTAATACAACGAAACAAGCTGTTTTAGACAGAAACGAGCTAAATCACAACACATCGGTTTTACAAGTGTCTCTAATACGCGTCAAAACTTTTTCTTCTGTAACTGCCCGTAAAGCATGTATTCGTGCTTAATACAACGAAACAAGCTGTTTTAGACTGAAATGAGCTAAATCTGAACACATCGGTTTTACAAGTGTCCCTGTGACACGCATCAAAACTTTTTCTCTTATAACTGCGCGAAAAGCACGTATTCATGCTTAATACAACGAATCAAGCTGTTTTAGACCGAAACGAGTTAAATCTGAACACATCGGTTTTACACGTGTCCTTGTGACAGGCGTCAAAACATTTTCTCTTATAACTGCGCGAAGAGCACGTATTCTTGCTTAATACAGCGAAACAAGCTGTTTTAGACCGAAACGAGGTAAATCTGAACACATCGGTTTTACAAGTGTCCCTGTGACATGCCTTTAAAACTTTTTCTCTTATAACTGCGCGAAAAGCATGTATTCCTGCTTAATACAGCGAGACAAGTTGTTTTAGACCGAAATGAGCTAAATCACAACACATCGGTTTTACAAGTGTTCCTCTGATACGCATCAAATCTTTTTCTCTTATATCTGCGCGAAAAGCATGTATTCGTGCCTAATACAACGAAACAAGCTGTTTTAGACCGAAACGAGCTAAATCTGAACACATCGGTTTTAAAAGTGTCCATGTGATACGCGTCAAAACTTTTTCTCTTATAACTGCGCGAAAAGCATGTATTCTTGCTTAATACAACGAAACAAGCTGTTTTAGACCGAGATGAGCTAAATCTGAAAACATCGGTTTTACAAGTGTCCCTCTAATACGCGTCAAAACTTTTTCTTCTATAACTGGGCGAAAAGCATGTATTCGTGCTTAAAACAACGAAACAAGCTGTTTTATACCAAAACGAGCTATATCTGAACACATCGGTTTTACAAGTATCCACGTGATACTCGTCAAAACTTTTTCGCTTATAACTGCGCGAAAAGCATGTATTCGTTCTTAATACAACGAAACAAGCTGTTTTAGACCGAAACGAGCTAAATCACAACACATCGGTCTTACAAGCGTTCCTCTGATACGCGTCAAATCTTTTTCTTTTATAACTGCGCGAAAAGCATGTATTCTTGCTTATACAACGAAACAAGCTGTTTTAGACCGAAACGAGCTAAATCACAACACATCGGTTTTACAAGTGTTCCTCTGATACGCGTCAAAACTTTTTCTCTTATAACTGCGCGAAAAGCATGTATTCGTGCTTAATACAACGACACAAGCTGTTTTAGACCGAAACGAGCTAAATCACAACACATCGGTTTTACAAGTGTCTCTCTAATACGCGTCAAAACTTTTTCTTCTATAACTGCGCGTAAAGCATGTATTCGTGCTTAATACAACGAAACAAGCTGTTTTAGACCGAAACGAGCTAAATCACAACACATCGGTTTTACAAGTGTTCCTCTGATACGCGTCAAAACTTTTTCTCTTATAACTGCGCGAAAAGCATGTATTCGTGCTTTATACAACGAAACAAGCTGTTTTAGACCGAAACGAGCTAAATCACAACACATCGGTTTTACAAGTGTCTCTCTAATACGCGTCAAAACTTTTTCTCCTATAACTGCGCGAAAAGCATGTATTCCTAATACAGCGAAACAAGCTGTTTTAGACCGAAATGGGCTAAATCACAACAAATCGGTTTTACAAGTGTTCCTCTGATACGCGTCAAAACGTTTGCTCTTATAACTGCGCGAAAAGCATGTATTCGTGCTTAATACAACGAATCAAGCTATTTTAGACCGAAAAGAGCTAAATCTGAACACATCGGTTTTACAAGTGTCTCTCTAGTACGCGTCAAACCTTTTTCTTCTGTAACTGCGCGTAAAGCATGTATTCGTGCTTAATACAACGAAACAAGCTGTTTTAGACCGAAACGAGCTAAATCACAACACATCGGTTTTACAAGCGTTCCTCTGATACGCGTCAAATCTTTTTCTCTTATAAATGCGCGAAAAGCATGTATTCTTGCTTATACAACGAAACAAGCTGTTTTAGACCGAAACGAGCTAAATCACAACACATCGGTTTTACAAGTGTTCCTCTGATACGCGTCAAAACTTTTTCTCTTATAACTGCGCGAAAAGCATGTATTCGTGCTTAATACAACGACACAAGCTGTTTTAGACCGAAACGAGCTAAATCACAACACATCGGTTTTACAAGTGTCTCTCTAATACGCGTCAAAACTTTTTCTTCTATAACTGCGCGTAAAGCATGTATTCGTGCTTAATACAACGAAACAAGCTGTTTTAGACCGAAACGAGCTAAATCACAACACATCGGTTTTACAAGTGTTCCTCTGATACGCATCAAATCTTTTTCTCTTATAACTGCGCGAAAAGCATGTATTCTTGCTTAATACAACGAAACAAGCTGTTTTAGACCGAAACGAGCTAAATCACAACACATCGGTTTTACAAGTGTTCCTCTGATACGCGTCTAAACTTTTTCTCTTATAACTGCCCGAAAAGCATGTATTCTTGCTTAATAGAGCGAAACAAGCTGTTTTAGACCGAAACGAGCTAAATCACAACACATCGGTTTTACAAGTGTTCCTCTGATACGCGTCAAAACTTTTTCTCTTATAACTGCGCGAAAAGCATGTATTCGTGCTTAATACAACGAAACAAGCTGTTTTAGACCGAAACGAGCTAAATCACAACACATCGGTTTTACAAGTGTCTCTAATATGCGTCAAAACTTTTTCTTCTGTAACTGCCCGTAAAGCATGTATTCGTGCTTAATACAACGAAACAAGCTGTTTTAGACTGAAATGAGCTAAATCTGAACACATCGGTTTTACAAGTGTCCCTGTGACACGCATCAAAACTTTTTCTCTTATAACTGCGCGAAAAGCACGTATTCATGCTTAATACAACGAATCAAGCTGTTTTAGACCGAAACGAGTTAAATCTGAACACATCGGTTTTACACGTGTCCTTGTGACAGGCGTCAAAACTTTTTCTCTTATAACTGCGCGAAGAGCACGTATTCTTGCTTAATACAGCGAAACAAGCTGTTTTAGACCGAAACGAGGTAAATCTGAACACATCGGTTTTACAAGTGTCCCTGTGACATGCCTTTAAAACTTTTTCTCTTATAACTGCGCGAAAAGCATGTATTCCTGCTTAATACAGCGAGACAAGTTGTTTTAGACCGAAATGAGCTAAATCACAACACATCGGTTTTACAAGTGTTCCTCTGATACGCATCAAATCTTTTTCTCTTATATCTGCGCGAAAAGCATGTATTCGTGCCTAATACAACGAAACAAGCTGTTTTAGACCGAAACGAGCTAAATCTGAACACATCGGTTTTAAAAGTGTCCATGTGATACGCGTCAAAACTTTTTCTCTTATAACTGCGCGAAAAGCATGTATTCTTGCTTAATACAACGAAACAAGCTGTTTTAGACCGAGATGAGCTAAATCTGAAAACATCGGTTTTACAAGTGTCCCTCTAATACGCGTCAAAACTTTTTCTTCTATAACTGGGCGAAAAGCATGTATTCGTGCTTAAAACAACGAAACAAGCTGTTTTATACCAAAACGAGCTATATCTGAACACATCGGTTTTACAAGTATCCACGTGATACTCGTCAAAACTTTTTCGCTTATAACTGCGCGAAAAGCATGTATTCGTTCTTAATACAACGAAACAAGCTGTTTTAGACCGAAACGAGCTAAATCACAACACATCGGTTTTACAAGCGTTCCTCTGATACGCGTCAAATCTTTTTCTCTTATAACTGCGCGAAAAGCATGTATTCTTGCTTATACAACGAAACAAGCTGTTTTAGACCGAAACGAGCTAAATCACAACACATCGGTTTTACAAGTGTTCCTCTGATACGCGTCAAAACTTTTTCTCTTATAACTGCGCGAAAAGCATGTATTCGTGCTTAATACAACGACACAAGCTGTTTTAGACCGAAACGAGCTAAATCACAACACATCGGTTTTACAAGTGTCTCTCTAATACGCGTCAAAACTTTTTCTTCTATAACTGCGCGTAAAGCATGTATTCGTGCTTAATACAACGAAACAAGCTGTTTTAGACCGAAACGAGCTAAATCACAACACATCGGTTTTACAAGTGTTCCTCTGATACGCGTCAAAACTTTTTCTCTTATAACTGCGCGAAAAGCGTGTATTCGTGCTTAATACAACGAAACAAGCTGTTTTAGACCGAAACGAGCTAAATCACAACACATCGGTTTTACAAGTGTCTCTCTAATACGCGTCAAAACTTTTTCTCCTATAACTGCGCGAAAAGCATGTATTCCTAATACAGCGAAACAAGCTGTTTTAGACCGCAATGGGCTAAATCACAACAAATCGGTTTTACAAGTGTTCCTCTGATACGCGTCAAAACGTTTGCTCTTATAACTGCGCGAAAAGCATGTATTCGTGCTTAATACAACGAAACAAGCTATTTTAGACCGAAAAGAGCTAAATCTGAACACATCGGTTTTACAAGTGTCTCTCTAGTACGCGTCAAACCTTTTTCTTCTGTAACTGCGCGTAAAGCATGTATTCGTGCTTAATACAACGAAACAAGCTGTTTTAGACTGAAACGAGCTAAATCTGAACACATCGATTTTACAAGTGTCCCTGTGACACGCGTCAAAACTTTTTCTCTTATAACTGCGCGAAAAGCACGTATTCGTGCTTAATACAACGAATCAAGCTGTTTTAGACCGAAACGAGTTAAATCTGAACACATCAGTTTTACACGTGTCCCTGTGACACGCGTCAAAACTTTTTCTCTTATAACTGCGCGAAAAGCACGTATTCTTGCTTGATACAGCGAAACAAGCTGTTTTAGACCGAAACGAGGTAAATCTGAACACATCGGTTTTACAAGTGTCCCTGTGACATGCCTTTAAAACTTTTTCTCTTATAACTGCGTGAAAAGCATGTATTCCTGCTTAATACAGCGAGACAAGCTGTTTTAGACCGAAACGAGCTAGATCTGAACACATCGGTTTTACAAGTGTCTCTGTGACACGCGCCAAAACTTTTTCTCTTATAACTGCGCGAAAAGCACGTATTCTTGCTTAATACAGCGAAACAAGCTGTTTTAGACCGAAACGAGCTAAATCACAACACATCGGTTTTACAAGCGTTCCTCTGATACGCCTCAAAAGTTTTTCTTCTATAACTGCGCGTAAAGCATGTATTCGTGCTTAATACAACGAAACAAGCTGTTTTAGACCGAAACGAGCTAAATCACAACACATCGGTTTTACAAGTGTTCCTCTGATACGCGTCAATACTTTTTCTGTTATAACTGCGCGAAAAGCATGTATTCGTGCTTAATACAACGAAACAAGCTGTTTTAGACCGAAACGAGCTAAATCACAACACATCGGTTTTACAAGTGTCTCTCTAATACGCGTCAGAACTATTTCTTCTATAACTGCGCGTAAAGCATGTATTCGTGCTTAATACAACGAAACAAGTTGTTTTAGACCGAAACGAGCTAAATCTGAACACATCGGTTTTACAAGTGTCCCTGTGACACGCGTCAAATCTTTTTCTCTTATAACTGCGCGAAAAGCATGTATTCTTGCTTAATACAGCGAAACAAGCTGTTTTAGACCGAAACGAGCTAAATCACAACACATCGGTATTACAAGTGTTCCACGTGATACTCGTCAAAACTTTTTCTCTTATAACTGCGCGAAAAGCATGTATTCGTGCTTAATACAACGAAGCAAGCTGTTTTAGACCGAAACGAGCTAAATCTGAACACATCGGTTTTACAAGTATCCACGTGATACTCGTCAAAACTTTTTCTCTTATAACTGCGCGAAAAGCATGTATTCGTGCTTAATACAACGAAACAAGCTGTTTTAGACCGAGATGAGCTAAATCTGAACACATGGTTTTACAAGTGTCTCTAATACGCGTCAAAAGTTTTTCTTCTATAACTGCGCGAAAAGCATGTATTCGTGCTTAAAACAACGAAACAAGCTGTTTTAGACCGAAACGAGCTAAATCACAACACATCGGTTTTACAAGTGTCTCTCTAGTACGCGTCAAACCTTTTTCTTCTGTAACTGCGCGTAAAGCATGTATTCGTGCTTAATACAACGAAACAAGCTGTTTTAGACCGAAACGAGGTAAATCTGAACACATCGGTTTTACAAGTGTCCCTGTGACATGCCTTTAAAACTTTTCTCTTATAACTGCGCGAAAAGCATGTATTCGTGCTTAATACAACGAAACAAGCTGTTTTAGACCGAAACGAGCTAGATCTGAACACATCGGTTTTACAAGTATCCACGTGATACTCGTCAAAACTTTTTCTCTTATAACTGCGCGAAAAGCATGTATTCGTGCTTATTACAACGAATCAAGCTGTTTTAGACCGAAACGAGCTAAATCTGAACACATCGGTTTACACGTGTCCCTGTGACACGCGTCAAAACTTTTTCTCTTATAACTGCGCGAAAAGCACGTATTCTTGCTTAATACAGCGAAACAAGCTGTTTTAGACCGAAACGAGCTTAATCACAACACATCGGTATTACAAGTATTCCTCTGATACGCTTCAAAACTTTTTGTCTTATAACTGCGCGAAAAGCATGTATTCGTGCTTAATACAACGAAACAAGCTGTTTTAGACCAAAACGAGCTGGATCTGAACACATCGGTTTTACAAGTGTCCATGTGATACGCGTCAAACTTTTTCTCTTATAACTGCGCGAAAAGCATGTATTCGTGCTTAATACAATGAAACATGCTGTTTGAGACCAAAACGAGCTAGATCTGAACACATCGGTTTTACAAGTGTCCATGTGATACGCGTCAAATCGTTTTCTCTTATAACTGCGCGAAAGGCATGTATTCGTGCTTAATACAACGAAACAAGCTGTTTTAGACCGAAACGAGCTAAATCACAACACATCGGTTTTACAAGTATCCACGTGATACTCGTCAAAACTTTTTCTCTTATAACTGCGCGAAAAGCATGTATTCGTGCTTAATACAACGAAACAAGCTGTTTTAGACCGAGATGAGCTAAATCTGGACACATGGTTTTACAAGTGTCTCTAATACGCGTCAAAAGTTTTTCTTCTATAACTGCGCGAAAAGCATGTATTCGTGCTTAATACAACGAAACAAGCTGTTTTAGACCGAAACGAGCTAAATCACAACACATCGGTTTTACAAGTGTCTCTCTAATACGCGTCGAAACTTTTTCTTCCATAACTGCGCGTAAAGCATGTATTCGTGCTTAATACAACGAAACAAGCTGTTTTAGACCGAAACGAGCTAAATCACAACACATCGGTTTTACAAGTGTTCCTCTGATACGCATCAAATTCGTGCTTAAAACAACGAAACAAGCTGTTTTATACCAAAACGAGCTAAATCTGAACACATCGGTTTTACAAGTGTTCCTCTGATACGCGTCAAATCTTTTTCTCTTATAACTGCGCGAAAAGCACGTATTCATGCTTAATACAACGAATCAAGCTGTTTTAGACAGAAACGAGTTAAATCTGAACACATCGGTTTTACACGTGTCCCTGTGACAGGCGTCAAAACTTTTTCTCTTATAGCTGCGCGAAAAGCACGTATTCTTGCTTAATACAGCGAAACAAGCTGTTTTAGACCGAAACGAGGTAAATCTGAACACATCGGTTTTACAAGTGTCCCTGTGACATGCCTTTAAAACGTTTTCTCTTATAACTGCGCGAAAAGCATGTATTCCTGCTTAATACAGCGAGACAAGTTGTTTTAGACCGAAACGAGCTAAATCACAACACATCGGTTTTAAAAGTGTTCCTCTGATACGCATCAAATCCTTTTCTCTTATAACTGCGCGAAAACCATGTATTCGTGCTTAATACAACGAAACAAGCTGTTTTAGACCGAAACGAGCTAAATCTGAACACATCGGTTTTAAAAGTGTCCATGTGATACGCGTCAAAACTTTTTCTCTTATAACTGCGCGAAAAGATTGTATGCGTGCTTAATACAACGAAACAAGCTGTTTTAGACCGAAACGAGCTGAATCACAACACATCGGTTTTACAAGCGTTCCTCTGATACGCGTCAAATCTTTTGCTCTTATAACTGCGCGAAAAGCAGGTATTCTTGCATATACAACGAAACAAGCTGTTTTAGACCGAAACGAGCTAAATCACAACACATCGGTTTTACAAGTGTCTCTCTAATACGCGTCAAAACTTTTTCTTCTGTAACTGCCCGTAAAGCATGTATTCGTGCTTAATACAACGAAACAAGCTGTTTTAGACTGAAATGAGCTAAATCTGAACACATCGGTTTTACAAGTGTCCCTGTGACACGCGTCAAAACTTTTTCTCTTATAACTGCGCGAAAAGCATGTATTCTTGCTTAATACAACGAAACAAGCTGTTTTAGACCGAGATGAGCTAAATCTGAAAACATCGGTTTTACAAGTGTCCCTCTAATACGCGTCAAAACTTTTTCTTCTATAACTGCGCGAAAAGCATGTATTCGTGCTTAAAACAACGAAACAAGCTGTTTTATACCAAAACGAGCTATATCTGAACACATCGGTTTTACAAGTATCCACGTGATACTCGTCAAAACTTTTTCGCCTATAAATGCGCAAAAAGCATGTATTCGTGCTTAGTACAACGAAAGAAGCTGTTTTAGACCGAAACGAGCTAAATCTGAACACATCGGTTTTACAAGTGTCCCTCTAATACGCGTCAAAACTTTTTCTTCTATAACTGCGTGAAAAGCACGTATTCTTGCTTAATACAGCGAAACAAGCTGTTTTAGACGGAAACGAGCTAAATCACAACACATCGGTTTTACAAGTGTTCCTCTGATACGCGTCTAAACTTTTTCTCTTATAACTGCCCGAAAAGCATGTATTCTTGCTTAATAGAGCGAAACAAGCTGTTTTAGACCGAAACGAGCTAAATCACAACACATCGGTTTTACAAGTGTTCCTCTGATACGCGTCAAAACTTTTTCTCTTATAACTGCGCGAAAAGCATGTATTCGTGCTTAATACAACGAAACAAGCTGTTTTAGACCGAAACGAGCTAAATCACAACACATCGGTTTTACAAGCGTCTCTAATACGCGTCAAAACTTTTTCTTCTGTAACTGCCCGTAAAGCATGTATTCTTGCTTAATACAACGAAACAAGCTGTTTTAGACTGAAATGAGCTAAATCTGAACACATCGGTTTTACAAGTGTCCCTGTGACACGCGTCAAAACTTTTTCTCTTATAACTGCGCGAAAAGCATGTATTCTTGCTTAATACAACGAAACAAGCTGTTTTAGACCGAGATGAGCTAAATCTGAAAACATCGGTTTTACAAGTGTCCCTCTAATACGCGTCAAAACTTTTTCTTCTATAACTGCGCGAAAAGCATGTATTCGTGCTTAAAACAACGAAACAAGCTGTTTTAGACCGAGATGAGCTAAATCTGAAAACATCGGTTTTACAGTGTCCCTCTAATACGCGTCAAAACTTTTTTCTTCTATAACTGGGCGAAAAGCATGTATTCGTGCTTAAAACAACGAAACAAGCTGTTTTATACCAAAACGAGCTATATCTGAACACATCTGTTTTACAAGTATCCACGTGATACTCGTCAAAACTTTTCGCTTATAACTGCGCGAAAAGCATGTATTCGTGCTTAATACAACGAAACAAGCTGTTTTAGACCGAAACGAGCTAAATCACAACACATCGGTTTTACAAGTGTTCCTCTGATACGCGTCAAAACTTTTTCTCTTATAACTGCGCGAAAAGCATGTATTCGTGCTTAATACAACGACACAAGCTGTTTTAGACCGAAACGAGCTAAATCACAACACATCGGTTTTACAAGTGTCTCTCTAATACGCGTCAAAACTTTTTCTTCTATAACTGCGCGTAAAGCATGTATTCGTGCTTAATACAACGAAACAAGCTGTTTTAGACCGAAACGAGCTAAATCACAACACATCGGTTTTACAAGTGTTCCTCTGATACGCATCAAATCTTTTCTCTTATAACTGCGCGAAAAGCATGTATTCTTGCTTAATACAACGAAACAAGCTGTTTTAGACCGAAACGAGCTAAATCACAAAACATCGGTTTTACAAGTGTTCCTCTGATACGCGTCTAAACTTTTTCTCTTATAACTGCCCGAAAAGCATGTATTCTTGCTTAATAGAGCGAAACAAGCTGTTTTAGACCGAAACGAGCTAAATCACAACACATCGGTTTTACAAGTGTTCCTCTGATACGCGTCAAAACTTTTTCTCTTATAACTGCGCGAAAAGCATGTATTCGTGCTTAATACAACGAAACAAGCTGTTTTAGACCGAAACGAGCTAAATCACAACACATCGGTTTTACAAGTGTCTCTAATACGCGTCAAAACTTTTTCTTCTGTAACTGCCCGTAAAGCATGTATTCGTGCCTAATACAACGAAACAAGCTGTTTTAGACTGAAATGAGCTAAATCTGAACACATCGGTTTTACAAGTGTCCCTGTGACACGCATCAAAACTTTTTCTCTTATAACTGCGCGATAAGCACGTATTCATGCTTAATACAACGAATCAAGCTGTTTTAGACCGAAACGAGTTAAATCTGAACACATCGGTTTTACACGTGTCCTTGTGACAGGCGTCAAAACTTTTTCTCTTATAACTGCGCGAAGAGCACGTATTCTTGCTTAATACAGCGAAACAAGCTGTTTTAGACCGAAACGAGGTAAATCTGAACACATCGGTTTTACAAGTGTCCCTGTGACAAGCCTTTAAAACTTTTTCTCTTATAACTGCGCGAAAAGCATGTATTCCTGCTTAATACAGCGAGACAAGTTGTTTTAGACCGAAATGAGCTAAATCACAACACATCGGTTTTACAAGTGTTCCTCTGATACGCATCAAATCTTTTTCTCTTATATCTGCGCGAAAAGCATGTATTCGTGCTTAATACAACGAAACAAGCTGTTTTAGACCGAGATGAGCTAAATCTGAAAACATCGGTTTTACAAGTGTCCCTCTAATACGCGTCAAAACTTTTTCTTCTATAACTGGGCGAAAAGCATGTATTCGTGCTTAAAACAACGAAACAAGCTGTTTTATACCAAAACGAGCTATATCTGAACACATCGGTTTTACAAGTATCCACGTGATACTCGTCAAAACTTTTTCGCTTATAACTGCGCGAAAAGCATGTATTCGTTCCTAATACAACGAAACAAGCTGTTTTAGACCGAAACGAGCTAAATCACAACACATCGGTTTTACAAGCGTTCCTCTGATACGCGTCAAATCTTTTTCTCTTATAACTGCGCGAAAAGCATGTATTCTTGCTTATACAACGAAACAAGCTGTTTTAGACCGAAACGAGCTAAATCACAACACATCGGTTTTACAAGTGTTCCTCTGATACGCGTCAAAACTTTTTCTCTTATAACTGCGCGAAAAGCATGTATTCGTGCTTAATACAACGACACAAGCTGTTTTAGACCGAAACGAGCTAAATCACAACACATCGGTTTTACAAGTGTCTCTCTAATACGCGTCAAAACTTTTTCTTCTATAACTGCGCGTAAAGCATGTATTCGTGCTTAATACAACGGAACAAGCTGTTTTAGACCGAAACGAGCTAAATCACAACACATCGGTTTTACAAGTGTTCCTCTGATACGCGTCAAAACTTTTTCTCTTATAACTGCGCGAAAAGCATGTATTCGTGCTTAATACAACGAAACAAGCTGTTTTAGACCGAAACGAGCTAAATCACAACACATCGGTTTTACAAGTGTCTCTCTAATACGCGTCAAAACTTTTTCTCCTATAACTGCGCGAAAAGCATGTATTCCTAATACAGCGAAACAAGCTGTTTAAGACCGAAATGGGCTAAATCACAACAAATCGGTTTTACAAGTGTTCCTCTGATACGCGTCAAAACGTTTGCTCTTATAACTGCGCGAAAAGCATGTATTCGTGCTTAATACAACGAATCAAGCTATTTTATACCGAAAAGAGCTAAATCTGAACACATCGGTTTTACAAGTGTCTCTCTAGTACGCGTCAAACCTTTTTCTTCTGTAACTGCGCGTAAAGCATGTATTCGTGCTTAATACAACGAAACAAGCTGTTTTAGACCGAAACGAGCTAAATCACAACACATCGGTTTTACAAGCGTTCCTCTGATACGCGTCAAATCTTTTTCTCTTACAAATGCGCGAAAAGCATGTATTCTTGCTTATACAACGAAACAAGCTGTTTTAGACCGAAACGAGCTAAATCACAACACATCGGTTTTACAAGTGTTCCTCTGATACGCGTCAAAACTTTTTCTCTTATAACTGCGCGAAAAGCATGTATTCGTGCTTAATACAACGACACAAGCTGTTTTAGACCGAAACGAGCTAAATCACAACACATCGGTTTTACAAGTGTCTCTCTAATACGCGTCAAAACTTTTTCTTCTATAACTGCGCGTAAAGCATGTATTCGTGCTTAATACAACGAAACAAGCTGTTTTAGACCGAAACGAGCTAAATCACAACACATCGGTTTTACAAGTGTTCCTCTGATACGCATCAAATCTTTTTCTCTTATAACTGCGCGAAAAGCATGTATTCTTGCTTAATACAACGAAACAAGCTGTTTTAGACCGAAACGAGCTAAATCACAACACATCGGTTTTACAAGTGTTCCTCTGATACGCGTCTAAACTTTTTCTCTTATAACTGCCCGAAAAGCATGTATTCTTGCTTAATAGAGCGAAACAAGCTGTTTTAGACCGAAACGAGCTAAATCACAACACATCGGTTTTACAAGTGTTCCTCTGATACGCGTCAAAACTTTTTCTCTTATAACTGCGCGAAAAGCATGTATTCGTGCTTAATACAACGAAACAAGCTGTTTTAGACCGAAACGAGCTAAATCACAACACATCGGTTTTACAAGTGTCTCTAATACGCGTCAAAACTTTTTCTTCTGTAACTGCCCGTAAAGCATGTATTCGTGCTTAATACAACGAAACAAGCTGTTTTAGACTGAAATGAGCTAAATCTGAACACATCGGTTTTACAAGTGTCCCTGTGACACGCATCAAAACTTTTTCTCTTATAACTGCGCGAAAAGCACGTATTCATGCTTAATACAACGAATCAAGCTGTTTTAGACCGAAACGAGTTAAATCTGAACACATCGGTTTTACACGTGTCCTTGTGACAGGCGTCAAAACTTTTTCTCTTATAACTGCGCGAAGAGCACGTATTCTTGCTTAATACAGCGAAACAAGCTGTTTTAGACCGAAACGAGGTAAATCTGAACACATCGGTTTTACAAGTGTCCCTGTGACATGCCTTTAAAACTTTTTCTCTTATAACTGCGCGAAAAGCATGTATTCCTGCTTAATACAGCGAGACAAGTTGTTTTAGACCGAAATGAGCTAAATCACAACACATCGGTTTTACAAGTGTTCCTCTGATACGCATCAAATCTTTTTCTCTTATATCTGCGCGAAAAGCATGTATTCGTGCCTAATACAACGAAACAAGCTGTTTTAGACCGAAACGAGCTAAATCTGAACACATCGGTTTTAAAAGTGTCCATGTGATACGCGTCAAAACTTTTTCTCTTATAACTGCGCGAAAAGCATGTATTCTTGCTTAATACAACGAAACAAGCTGTTTTAGACCGAGATGAGCTAAATCTGAAAACATCGGTTTTACAAGTGTCCACGTGATACTCGTCAAAACTTTTTCGCTTATAACTGCGCGAAAAGCATGTATTCGTTCTTAATACAACGAAACAAGCTGTTTTAGACCGAAACGAGCTAAATCACAACACATCGGTTTTACAAGCGTTCCTCTGATACGCGTCAAATCTTTTTCTCTTATAACTGCGCGAAAAGCATGTATTCTTGCTTATACAACGAAACAAGCTGTTTTAGACCGAAACGAGCTAAATCACAACACATCGGTTTTACAAGTGTTCCTCTGATACGCGTCAAAACTTTTTCTCTTATAACTGCGCGAAAAGCATGTATTCGCGCTTAATACAACGACACAAGCTGTTTTAGACCGAAACGAGCTAAATCACAACACATCGGTTTTACAAGTGTCTCTCTAATACGCGTCAAAACTTTTTCTTCTATAACTGCGCGTAAAGCATGTATTCGTGCTTAATACAACGAAACAAGCTGTTTTAGACCGAAACGAGCTAAATCACAACACATCGGTTTTACAAGTGTTCCTCTGATACGCGTCAAAACTTTTTCTCTTATAACTGCGCGAAAAGCATGTATTCGTGCTTAATACAACGAAACAAGCTGTTTTAGACCGAAACGAGCTAAATCACAACACATCGGTTTTACAAGTGTCTCTCTAATACGCGTCAAAACTTTTTCTCCTATAACTGCGCGAAAAGCATGTATTCCTAATACAGCGAAACAAGCTGTTTTAGACCGAAATGGGCTAAATCACAACAAATCGGTTTTACAAGTGTTCCTCTGATACGCGTCAAAACGTTTGCTCTTATAACTGCGCGAAAAGCATGTATTCGTGCTTAATACAACGAATTAAGCTATTTTAGACCGAAAAGAGCTAAATCTGAACACATCGGTTTTACAAGTGTCTCTCTAGTACGCGTCAAACCTTTTTCTTCTGTAACTGCGCGTAAAGCATGTATTCGTGCTTAATACAACGAAACAAGCTGTTTTAGACCGAAACGAGCTAAATCACAACACATCGGTTTTACAAGCGTTCCTCTGATACGCGTCAAATCTTTTTCTCTTATAAATGCGCGAAAAGCATGTATTCTTGCTTATACAACGAAACAAGCTGTTTTAGACCGAAACGAGCTAAATCACAACACATCGGTTTTACAAGTGTTCCTCTGATACGCGTCAAAACTTTTTCTCTTATAACTGCGCGAAAAGCATGTATTCGTGCTTAATACAACGACACAAGCTGTTTTAGACCGAAACGAGCTAAATCACAACACATCGGTTTTACAAGTGTCTCTCTAATACGCGTCAAAACTTTTTCTTCTATAACTGCGCGTAAAGCATGTATTCGTGCTTAATACAACGAAACAAGCTGTTTTAGACCGAAACGAGCTAAATCACAACACATCGGTTTTACAAGTGTTCCTCTGATACGCATCAAATCTTTTTCTCTTATAACTGCGCGAAAAGCATGTATTCTTGCTTAATACAACGAAACAAGCTGTTTTAGACCGAAACGAGCTAAATCACAACACATCGGTTTTACAAGTGTTCCTCTGATACGCGTCTAAACTTTTTCTCTTATAACTGCCCGAAAAGCACGTATTCTTGCTTAATAGAGCGAAACAAGCTGTTTTAGACCGAAACGAGCTAAATCACAACACATCGGTTTTACAAGTGTTCCTCTGATACGCGTCAAAACTTTTTCTCTTATAACTGCGCGAAAAGCATGTATTCGTGCTTAATACAACGAAACAAGCTGTTTTAGACAGAAACGAGCTAAATCACAACACATCGGTTTTACAAGTGTCTCTAATACGCGTCAAAACTTTTTCTTCTGTAACTGCCCGTAAAGCATGTATTCGTGCTTAATACAACGAAACAAGCTGTTTTAGACTGAAATGAGCTAAATCTGAACACATCGGTTTTACAAGTGTCCCTGTGACACGCATCAAAACTTTTTCTCTTATAACTGCGCGAAAAGCACGTATTCATGCTTAATACAACGAATCAAGCTGTTTTAGACCGAAACGAGTTAAATCTGAACACATCGGTTTTACACGTGTCCTTGTGACAGGCGTCAAAACATTTTCTCTTATAACTGCGCGAAGAGCACGTATTCTTGCTTAATACAGCGAAACAAGCTGTTTTAGACCGAAACGAGGTAAATCTGAACACATCGGTTTTACAAGTGTCCCTGTGACATGCCTTTAAAACTTTTTCTCTTATAACTGCGCGAAAAGCATGTATTCCTGCTTAATACAGCGAGACAAGTTGTTTTAGACCGAAATGAGCTAAATCACAACACATCGGTTTTACAAGTGTTCCTCTGATACGCATCAAATCTTTTTCTCTTATATCTGCGCGAAAAGCATGTATTCGTGCCTAATACAACGAAACAAGCTGTTTTAGACCGAAACGAGCTAAATCTGAACACATCGGTTTTAAAAGTGTCCATGTGATACGCGTCAAAACTTTTTCTCTTATAACTGCGCGAAAAGCATGTATTCTTGCTTAATACAACGAAACAAGCTGTTTTAGACCGAGATGAGCTAAATCTGAAAACATCGGTTTTACAAGTGTCCCTCTAATACGCGTCAAAACTTTTTCTTCTATAACTGGGCGAAAAGCATGTATTCGTGCTTAAAACAACGAAACAAGCTGTTTTATACCAAAACGAGCTATATCTGAACACATCGGTTTTACAAGTATCCACGTGATACTCGTCAAAACTTTTTCGCTTATAACTGCGCGAAAAGCATGTATTCGTTCTTAATACAACGAAACAAGCTGTTTTAGACCGAAACGAGCTAAATCACAACACATCGGTCTTACAAGCGTTCCTCTGATACGCGTCAAATCTTTTTCTTTTATAACTGCGCGAAAAGCATGTATTCTTGCTTATACAACGAAACAAGCTGTTTTAGACCGAAACGAGCTAAATCACAACACATCGGTTTTACAAGTGTTCCTCTGATACGCGTCAAAACTTTTTCTCTTATAACTGCGCGAAAAGCATGTATTCGTGCTTAATACAACGACACAAGCTGTTTTAGACCGAAACGAGCTAAATCACAACACATCGGTTTTACAAGTGTCTCTCTAATACGCGTCAAAACTTTTTCTTCTATAACTGCGCGTAAAGCATGTATTCGTGCTTAATACAACGCAACAAGCTGTTTTAGACCGAAACGAGCTAAATCACAACACATCGGTTTTACAAGTGTTCCTCTGATACGCGTCAAAACTTTTTCTCTTATAACTGCGCGAAAAGCATGTATTCGTGCTTTATACAACGAAACAAGCTGTTTTAGACCGAAACGAGCTAAATCACAACACATCGGTTTTACAAGTGTCTCTCTAATACGCGTCAAAACTTTTTCTCCTATAACTGCGCGAAAAGCATGTATTCCTAATACAGCGAAACAAGCTGTTTTAGACCGAAATGGGCTAAATCACAACAAATCGGTTTTACAAGTGTTCCTCTGATACGCGTCAAAACGTTTGCTCTTATAACTGCGCGAAAAGCATGTATTCGTGCTTAATACAACGAATCAAGCTATTTTAGACCGAAAAGAGCTAAATCTGAACACATCGGTTTTACAAGTGTCTCTCTAGTACGCGTCAAACCTTTTTCTTCTGTAACTGCGCGTAAAGCATGTATTCGTGCTTAATACAACGAAACAAGCTGTTTTAGACCGAAACGAGCTAAATCACAACACATCGGTTTTACAAGCGTTCCTCTGATACGCGTCAAATCTTTTTCTCTTATAAATGCGCGAAAAGCATGTATTCTTGCTTATACAACGAAACAAGCTGTTTTAGACCGAAACGAGCTAAATCACAACACATCGGTTTTACAAGTGTTCCTCTGATACGCGTCAAAACTTTTTCTCTTATAACTGCGCGAAAAGCATGTATTCGTGCTTAATACAACGACACAAGCTGTTTTAGACCGAAACGAGCTAAATCACAACACATCGGTTTTACAAGTGTCTCTCTAATACGCGTCAAAACTTTTTCTTCTATAACTGCGCGTAAAGCATGTATTCGTGCTTAATACAACGAAACAAGCTGTTTTAGACCGAAACGAGCTAAATCACAACACATCGGTTTTACAAGTGTTCCTCTGATACGCATCAAATCTTTTTCTCTTATAACTGCGCGAAAAGCATGTATTCTTGCTTAATACAACGAAACAAGCTGTTTTAGACCGAAACGAGCTAAATCACAACACATCGGTTTTACAAGTGTTCCTCTGATACGCGTCTAAACTTTTTCTCTTATAACTGCCCGAAAAGCATGTATTCTTGCTTAATAGAGCGAAACAAGCTGTTTTAGACCGAAACGAGCTAAATCACAACACATCGGTTTTACAAGTGTTCCTCTGATACGCGTCAAAACTTTTTCTCTTATAACTGCGCGAAAAGCATGTATTCGTGCTTAATACAACGAAACAAGCTGTTTTAGACCGAAACGAGCTAAATCACAACACATCGGTTTTACAAGTGTCTCTAATATGCGTCAAAACTTTTTCTTCTGTAACTGCCCGTAAAGCATGTATTCGTGCTTAATACAACGAAACAAGCTGTTTTAGACTGAAATGAGCTAAATCTGAACACATCGGTTTTACAAGTGTCCCTGTGACACGCATCAAAACTTTTTCTCTTATAACTGCGCGAAAAGCACGTATTCATGCTTAATACAACGAATCAAGCTGTTTTAGACCGAAACGAGTTAAATCTGAACACATCGGTTTTACACGTGTCCTTGTGACAGGCGTCAAAACTTTTTCTCTTATAACTGCGCGAAGAGCACGTATTCTTGCTTAATACAGCGAAACAAGCTGTTTTAGACCGAAACGAGGTAAATCTGAACACATCGGTTTTACAAGTGTCCCTGTGACATGCCTTTAAAACTTTTTCTCTTATAACTGCGCGAAAAGCATGTATTCCTGCTTAATACAGCGAGACAAGTTGTTTTAGACCGAAATGAGCTAAATCACAACACATCGGTTTTACAAGTGTTCCTCTGATACGCATCAAATCTTTTTCTCTTATATCTGCGCGAAAAGCATGTATTCGTGCCTAATACAACGAAACAAGCTGTTTTAGACCGAAACGAGCTAAATCTGAACACATCGGTTTTAAAAGTGTCCATGTGATACGCGTCAAAACTTTTTCTCTTATAACTGCGCGAAAAGCATGTATTCTTGCTTAATACAACGAAACAAGCTGTTTTAGACCGAGATGAGCTAAATCTGAAAACATCGGTTTTACAAGTGTCCCTCTAATACGCGTCAAAACTTTTTCTTCTATAACTGGGCGAAAAGCATGTATTCGTGCTTAAAACAACGAAACAAGCTGTTTTATACCAAAACGAGCTATATCTGAACACATCGGTTTTACAAGTATCCACGTGATACTCGTCAAAACTTTTTCGCTTATAACTGCGCGAAAAGCATGTATTCGTTCTTAATACAACGAAACAAGCTGTTTTAGACCGAAACGAGCTAAATCACAACACATCGGTTTTACAAGCGTTCCTCTGATACGCGTCAAATCTTTTTCTCTTATAACTGCGCGAAAAGCATGTATTCTTGCTTATACAACGAAACAAGCTGTTTTAGACCGAAACGAGCTAAATCACAACACATCGGTTTTACAAGTGTTCCTCTGATACGCGTCAAAACTTTTTCTCTTATAACTGCGCGAAAAGCATGTATTCGTGCTTAATACAACGACACAAGCTGTTTTAGACCGAAACGAGCTAAATCACAACACATCGGTTTTACAAGTGTCTCTCTAATACGCGTCAAAACTTTTTCTTCTATAACTGCGCGTAAAGCATGTATTCGTGCTTAATACAACGAAACAAGCTGTTTTAGACCGAAACGAGCTAAATCACAACACATCGGTTTTACAAGTGTTCCTCTGATACGCGTCAAAACTTTTTCTCTTATAACTGCGCGAAAAGCGTGTATTCGTGCTTAATACAACGAAACAAGCTGTTTTAGACCGAAACGAGCTAAATCACAACACATCGGTTTTACAAGTGTCTCTCTAATACGCGTCAAAACTTTTTCTCCTATAACTGCGCGAAAAGCATGTATTCCTAATACAGCGAAACAAGCTGTTTTAGACCGCAATGGGCTAAATCACAACAAATCGGTTTTACAAGTGTTCCTCTGATACGCGTCAAAACGTTTGCTCTTATAACTGCGCGAAAAGCATGTATTCGTGCTTAATACAACGAAACAAGCTATTTTAGACCGAAAAGAGCTAAATCTGAACACATCGGTTTTACAAGTGTCTCTCTAGTACGCGTCAAACCTTTTTCTTCTGTAACTGCGCGTAAAGCATGTATTCGTGCTTAATACAACGAAACAAGCTGTTTTAGACTGAAACGAGCTAAATCTGAACACATCGATTTTACAAGTGTCCCTGTGACACGCGTCAAAACTTTTTCTCTTATAACTGCGCGAAAAGCACGTATTCGTGCTTAATACAACGAATCAAGCTGTTTTAGACCGAAACGAGTTAAATCTGAACACATCAGTTTTACACGTGTCCCTGTGACACGCGTCAAAACTTTTTCTCTTATAACTGCGCGAAAAGCACGTATTCTTGCTTGATACAGCGAAACAAGCTGTTTTAGACCGAAACGAGGTAAATCTGAACACATCGGTTTTACAAGTGTCCCTGTGACATGCCTTTAAAACTTTTTCTCTTATAACTGCGTGAAAAGCATGTATTCCTGCTTAATACAGCGAGACAAGCTGTTTTAGACCGAAACGAGCTAGATCTGAACACATCGGTTTTACAAGTGTCTCTGTGACACGCGCCAAAACTTTTTCTCTTATAACTGCGCGAAAAGCACGTATTCTTGCTTAATACAGCGAAACAAGCTGTTTTAGACCGAAACGAGCTAAATCACAACACATCGGTTTTACAAGCGTTCCTCTGATACGCCTCAAAAGTTTTTCTTCTATAACTGCGCGTAAAGCATGTATTCGTGCTTAATACAACGAAACAAGCTGTTTTAGACCGAAACGAGCTAAATCACAACACATCGGTTTTACAAGTGTTCCTCTGATACGCGTCAATACTTTTTCTGTTATAACTGCGCGAAAAGCATGTATTCGTGCTTAATACAACGAAACAAGCTGTTTTAGACCGAAACGAGCTAAATCACAACACATCGGTTTTACAAGTGTCTCTCTAATACGCGTCAGAACTATTTCTTCTATAACTGCGCGTAAAGCATGTATTCGTGCTTAATACAACGAAACAAGTTGTTTTAGACCGAAACGAGCTAAATCTGAACACATCGGTTTTACAAGTGTCCCTGTGACACGCGTCAAATCTTTTTCTCTTATAACTGCGCGAAAAGCATGTATTCTTGCTTAATACAGCGAAACAAGCTGTTTTAGACCGAAACGAGCTAAATCACAACACATCGGTATTACAAGTGTTCCACGTGATACTCGTCAAAACTTTTTCTCTTATAACTGCGCGAAAAGCATGTATTCGTGCTTAATACAACGAAGCAAGCTGTTTTAGACCGAAACGAGCTAAATCTGAACACATCGGTTTTACAAGTATCCACGTGATACTCGTCAAAACTTTTTCTCTTATAACTGCGCGAAAAGCATGTATTCGTGCTTAATACAACGAAACAAGCTGTTTTAGACCGAGATGAGCTAAATCTGAACACATGGTTTTACAAGTGTCTCTAATACGCGTCAAAAGTTTTTCTTCTATAACTGCGCGAAAAGCATGTATTCGTGCTTAAAACAACGAAACAAGCTGTTTTATAGCAAAACGAGCTAAATCTGAACACATCGGTTTTACAAGTGTTCCTCTGATACGCGTCAAATCTTTTTCTCTTATAACTGCGCGAAAAGCACGTATTCATGCTTAATACAACGAATCAAGCTGTTTTAGACCGAAACGAGTTAAATCTGAACACATCGGTTTTACACGTGTCCCTGTGACAGGCGTCAAAACTTTTTCTCTTATAGCTGCGCGAAAAGCACGTATTCTTGCTTAATACAGCGAAACAAGCTGTTTTAGACCGAAACGAGGTAAATCTGAACACATCGGTTTTACAAGTGTCCCTGTGACATGCCTTTAAAACTTTTTCTCTTATAACTGCGCGAAAAGCATGTATTCCTGCTTAATACAGCGAGACAAGTTGTTTTAGACCGAAACGAGCTAAATCACAACACATCGGTTTTAAAAGTGCTCCTCTGATACGCATCAAATCCTTTTCTCTTATAACTGCGCGAAAAGCATGTATTCGTGCCTAATACAACGAAACAAGCTGTTTTAGACCGAAACGAGCTAAATCTGAACACATCGGTTTTAAAAGTGTCCATGTGATACGCGTCAAAACTTTTTCTCTTATAACTGCGCGAAAAGATTGTATGCGTGCTTCTTATAACTGCGCGAAAAGCAGGTATTCTTGCATATACAACGAAACAAGCTGTTTTAGAACGGAACGAGCTAAATCACAACACATCGGTTTTACAAGTTTTCCTCTGATACGCGTCAAAACTTTTTCTCTTATAACTGCGCGAAAAGCATGTATTCGTGCTTAATACAACGAAACAAGCTGTTTTAGACCGAAACGAGCTAAATCACAACACATCGGTTTTACAAGTGTCTCTCTAATACGCGTCAAAACTTTTTCTTTTATAACTGCGCGTAAAGCATTTATTCGTGCTTAATACAACGAAACAAGTTGTTTTAGACCGAAACGAGCTAAATCTGAACACATAGGTTTTACAAGTGTCCCTGTGACAAGCGTCAAATCTTTTTCTCTTATAACTTCGCGAAATGCATGTATTCTTGCTTAATACAGCGAAACAAGCTGTTTTAGACCGAAACGAGCTAAATCACAACACATCGGTATTACAACTGTTCCAAGTGATACTCGTCAAAACTTTTTCTCTTATAACTGCGCGAAAAGCATGTATTCGTGCTTAATACAACGAAACAAGCTGTTTTAGACCGAAACGGGCGTAATCTGAACACATCGGTTTTACAAGTATCCACGTGACACGCATCAAATCTTTTTCTCTTATAACTGCGCGAAAAGCATGTATTCTTGCTTAATACAACGAAACAAGCTGTTTTAGACCGAAACGAGCTAAAACACAACACATCGGTTTTACAAGTGTTCCTCTGATACGCGTCAAATCTTTTTCTCTTATAACTGCGCGAAAAGCATCTATTCTTGCTCAATACAACGAAACAAGCTGTTTTAGACAGAAACGAGCTAAATCACAACACATCGGTTTTACAAGTGTTCCTCTGATACGCGTCTAAACTTTTTCTCTTATAACTGCCCGAAAAGCATGTATTCTTGCTTAATAGAGCGAAACAAGCTGTTTTAGACCGAAACGAGCTAAATCACAACACATCGGTTTTACAAGTGTTCCTCTGATACGCGTCAAAACTTTTTCTCTTATAACTGCGCGAAAAGCATGTATTCGTGCTTAATACAACGAAACAAGCTGTTTTAGACCAAAACGAGCTAAATCACAACACATCGGTTTTACAAGTGTCTCTAATACGCGTCAAAACTTTTTCTTCTGTAACTGCCCGTAAAGCATGTATTCGTGCTTAATACAACGAAACAAGCTGTTTTAGACTGAAATGAGCTAAATCTGAACACATCGGTTTTACAAGTGTCCCTGTGACACGCGTCAAAACTTTTTCTCTTATAACTGCGCGAAAAGCACGTATTCATGCTTAATACAACGAATCAAGCTGTTTTAGACCGAAACGAGTTAAATCTGAACACATCGGTGTTACACGTGTCCTTGTGACAGGCGTCAAAACTTTTTCTCTTATAACTGCGCGAAAAGCACGTATTCTTGCTTAATACAGCGAAACAAGCTGTTTTAGACCGAAACGAGGTAAATCTGAACACATCGGTTTTACAAGTGTCCCTGTGACATGCCTTTAAAACTTTTTCTCTTATAACTGCGCGAAAAGCATGTATTCCTGCTTAATACAGCGAGACAAGTTGTTTTAGACCGAAACGAGCTAAATCACAACACATCGGTTTTACAAGTGTTCCTCTGATACGCATCAAATCTTTTTCTCTTATAACTGCGCGAAAAGCATCTATTCTTGCTCAATACAACGAAACAAGCTGTTTTAGACAGAAACGAGCTAAATCACAACACATCGGTTTTACAAGTGTTCCTCTGATACGCGTCTAAACTTTTTCTCTTATAACTGCGCGAAAAGCATGTATTCGTGCTTAATACAACGAAACAAGCTGTTTTAGACCGAAACGAGCTAAATCACAACACATCGGTTTTACAAGTGTCTCTAATACGCGTCAAAACTTTTTCTTCTGTAACTGCGCGTAAAGCATGTATTCGTGCTTAATACAACGAAACAAGCTGTTTTAGACTGAAATGAGCTAAATCTGAACACATCGGTTTTACAAGTGTCCCTGTGACACGCGTCAAAACTTTTTCTCTTATATCTGCGCGAAAAGCACGTATTCTTGCTTAATACAGCGAAACAAGCTGTTTTAGACCGAAACGAGGTAAATCTGAACACATCAGTTTTACAAGTTTCCCTGTGACATGCCTTTAAAACTTTTTCTCTTATAACTGCGCGAAAAACATGTATTCCTGCTTAATACAGCGAGACAAGTTGTTTTAGACCGAAACGAGCTAAATCACAACACATCGGTTTTAAAAGTGTTCCTCTGATACGCATCAAATCCTTTTCTCTTATAACTGCGCGAAAAGCATGTATTCGTGCTTAATACAACGAAACAAGCTGTTTTAGACCGAAACGAGCTAAATCTGAACACATCGGTTTTAAAAGTGTCCATGTGATACGCGTCAAAACTTTTTCTCTTATATCTGCGCGAAAAGATTGTATGCGTGCTTAATACAACGAAACAAGCTGTTTTAGACCGAAACGAGGTAAATCTGAACACATCGGTTTTACAAGTGTCCCTGTGACATGCCTTTAAAACTTTTTCTCTTATAACTGCGCGAAAAGCATGTATTCCTGCTTAATGCAGCGAGACAAGTTGTTTTAGACCGAAACGAGCTAAATCACAACACATCGGTTTTACAAGTGTTCCTCTGATACGCATCAAATATTTTTTTCTTATAACTGCGCGAAAAGCATGTATTCGTGCTTAATACAACGAAACAAGCTGTTTTAGACCGAAACGAGCTAAATCTGAACACATCGGTTTTTAAAGTGTCCATGTGATACGCGTCAAAACTTTTTCTCTTATAACTGCGCGAAAATATTGTATTCGGGCTTAATTCAACCAAACAAGCTGTTTTAGACCGAAACGAGGTAGATCTGTACACATCGGTTTTACAAGTGTCCCTGTGACACGCGTCAAAACTTTTTCTCTTATAAACGCGCGAAAAGCATGTATTCGTGCCTAACCCAAAGAAACAAGCTGTTTTAGTCCGAAAAGAGGAAAATCTGAACACATCGGTTTTACAAGTGTTCCTCTGATACGCGTCAAAACTTTTTCTCTTATAACTGCGCGAAAAGCATGTATTCTTGCTTAATACAACGAAACAAGCTGTTTTATACCAAAACGAGCTATATCTGAACACATCGGTTTTACAAGTATCCACGTGATACTCGTCAAAACTTTTTCGCTTATAACTGCGCGAAAAGCATGTATTCGTGCTTAGTACAACGAAAGAAGCTGTTTTAGACCGAAACGAGCTAAATCTGAACACATTGGTTTTACAAGTGTCCCTGTGACACGCGTCAAAACTTTTTCTCTTATAACTGCACGAAAAGCATGTATTCTTGCTTAATACAACGAAACAAGCTGTTTTAGATCGAAACGAGCTAAATCACAACACATCGGTTTTACAAGTGTCTCTCTAATACGCGTCAAAACTTTTTCTCCTATAACTGCGCGAAAAGCATGTATTCCTAATACAGCGAAACAAGCTGTTTTAGACCGAAACGAGCTAAATCACAACACATCGGTTTTACAAGTGTTCCTCTGATACGCATCAAATCTTTTTCTCTTATAACTGCGCGAAAAGCATGTATTCTTGCTTAATACAACGAAACAAGCTGTTTTAGACCGAAACGAGCTAAATCACAACACATCGGTTTTACAAGTGTTCCTCTGATACGCGTCTAAACTTTTTCTCTTATAACTGCCCGAAAAGCACGTATTCTTGCTTAATAGAGCGAAACAAGCTGTTTTAGACCGAAACGAGCTAAATCACAACACATCGGTTTTACAAGTGTTCCTCTGATACGCGTCAAAACTTTTTCTCTTATAACTGCGCGAAAAGCATGTATTCGTGCTTAATACAACGAAACAAGCTGTTTTAGACAGAAACGAGCTAAATCACAACACATCGGTTTTACAAGTGTCTCTAATACGCGTCAAAACTTTTTCTTCTGTAACTGCCCGTAAAGCATGTATTCGTGCTTAATACAACGAAACAAGCTGTTTTAGACTGAAATGAGCTAAATCTGAACACATCGGTTTTACAAGTGTCCCTGTGACACGCATCAAAACTTTTTCTCTTATAACTGCGCGAAAAGCACGTATTCATGCTTAATACAACGAATCAAGCTGTTTTAGACCGAAACGAGTTAAATCTGAACACATCGGTTTTACACGTGTCCTTGTGACAGGCGTCAAAACATTTTCTCTTATAACTGCGCGAAGAGCACGTATTCTTGCTTAATACAGCGAAACAAGCTGTTTTAGACCGAAACGAGGTAAATCTGAACACATCGGTTTTACAAGTGTCCCTGTGACATGCCTTTAAAACTTTTTCTCTTATAACTGCGCGAAAAGCATGTATTCCTGCTTAATACAGCGAGACAAGTTGTTTTAGACCGAAATGAGCTAAATCACAACACATCGGTTTTACAAGTGTTCCTCTGATACGCATCAAATCTTTTTCTCTTATATCTGCGCGAAAAGCATGTATTCGTGCCTAATACAACGAAACAAGCTGTTTTAGACCGAAACGAGCTAAATCTGAACACATCGGTTTTAAAAGTGTCCATGTGATACGCGTCAAAACTTTTTCTCTTATAACTGCGCGAAAAGCATGTATTCTTGCTTAATACAACGAAACAAGCTGTTTTAGACCGAGATGAGCTAAATCTGAAAACATCGGTTTTACAAGTGTCCCTCTAATACGCGTCAAAACTTTTTCTTCTATAACTGGGCGAAAAGCATGTATTCGTGCTTAAAACAACGAAACAAGCTGTTTTATACCAAAACGAGCTATATCTGAACACATCGGTTTTACAAGTATCCACGTGATACTCGTCAAAACTTTTTCGCTTATAACTGCGCGAAAAGCATGTATTCGTTCTTAATACAACGAAACAAGCTGTTTTAGACCGAAACGAGCTAAATCACAACACATCGGTCTTACAAGCGTTCCTCTGATACGCGTCAAATCTTTTTCTCTTATAACTGCGCGAAAAGCATGTATTCTTGCTTATACAACGAAACAAGCTGTTTTAGACCGAAACGAGCTAAATCACAACACATCGGTTTTACAAGTGTTCCTCTGATACGCGTCAAAACTTTTTCTCTTATAACTGCGCGAAAAGCATGTATTCGTGCTTAATACAACGACACAAGCTGTTTTAGACCGAAACGAGCTAAATCACAACACATCGGTTTTACAAGTGTCTCTCTAATACGCGTCAAAACTTTTTCTTCTATAACTGCGCGTAAAGCATGTATTCGTGCTTAATACAACGAAACAAGCTGTTTTAGACCGAAACGAGCTAAATCACAACACATCGGTTTTACAAGTGTTCCTCTGATACGCGTCAAAACTTTTTCTCTTATAACTGCGCGAAAAGCATGTATTCGTGCTTAATACAACGAAACAAGCTGTTTTAGACCGAAACGAGCTAAATCACAACACATCGGTTTTACAAGTGTCTCTCTAATACGCGTCAAAACTTTTTCTCCTATAACTGCGCGAAAAGCATGTATTCCTAATACAGCGAAACAAGCTGTTTTAGACCGAAATGGGCTAAATCACAACAAATCGGTTTTACAAGTGTTCCTCTGATACGCGTCAAAACGTTTGCTCTTATAACTGCGCGAAAAGCATGTATTCGTGCTTAATACAACGAATCAAGCTATTTTAGACCGAAAAGAGCTAAATCTGAACACATCGGTTTTACAAGTGTCTCTCTAGTACGCGTCAAACCTTTTTCTTCTGTAACTGCGCGTAAAGCATGTATTCGTGCTTAATACAACGAAACAAGCTGTTTTAGACCGAAACGAGCTAAATCACAACACATCGGTTTTACAAGCGTTCCTCTGATACGCGTCAAATCTTTTTCTCTTATAAATGCGCGAAAAGCATGTATTCTTGCTTATACAACGAAACAAGCTGTTTTAGACCGAAACGAGCTAAATCACAACACATCGGTTTTACAAGTGTTCCTCTGATACGCGTCAAAACTTTTTCTCTTATAACTGCGCGAAAAGCATGTATTCGTGCTTAATACAACGACACAAGCTGTTTTAGACCGAAACGAGCTAAATCACAACACATCGGTTTTACAAGTGTCTCTCTAATACGCGTCAAAACTTTTTCTTCTATAACTGCGCGTAAAGCATGTATTCGTGCTTAATACAACGAAACAAGCTGTTTTAGACCGAAACGAGCTAAATCACAACACATCGGTTTTACAAGTGTTCCTCTGATACGCATCAAATCTTTTTCTCTTATAACTGCGCGAAAAGCATGTATTCTTGCTTAATACAACGAAACAAGCTGTTTTAGACCGAAACGAGCTAAATCACAACACATCGGTTTTACAAGTGTTCCTCTGATACGCGTCTAAACTTTTTCTCTTATAACTGCCCGAAAAGCATGTATTCTTGCTTAATAGAGCGAAACAAGCTGTTTTAGACCGAAACGAGCTAAATCACAACACATCGGTTTTACAAGTGTTCCTCTGATACGCGTCAAAACTTTTTCTCTTATAACTGCGCGAAAAGCATGTATTCGTGCTTAATACAACGAAACAAGCTGTTTTAGACCGAAACGAGCTAAATCACAACACATCGGTTTTACAAGTGTCTCTAATACGCGTCAAAACTTTTTCTTCTGTAACTGCCCGTAAAGCATGTATTCGTGCTTAATACAACGAAACAAGCTGTTTTAGACTGAAATGAGCTAAATCTGAACACATCGGTTTTACAAGTGTCCCTGTGACACGCATCAAAACTTTTTCTCTTATAACTGCGCGAAAAGCACGTATTCATGCTTAATACAACGAATCAAGCTGTTTTAGACCGAAACGAGTTAAATCTGAACACATCGGTTTTACACGTGTCCTTGTGACAGGCGTCAAAACTTTTTCACTTATAACTGCGCGAAGAGCACGTATTCTTGCTTAATACAGCGAAACAAGCTGTTTTAGACCGAAACGAGGTAAATCTGAACACATCGGTTTTACAAGTGTCCCTGTGACATGCCTTTAAAACTTTTTCTCTTATAACTGCGCGAAAAGCATGTATTCGTGCTTAATACAACGAAACAAGCTGTTTTAGACCGAAACGAGCTAAATCACAACACATCGGTTTTACAAGTGTCTCTAATACGCGTCAAAACTTTTTCTTCTGTAACTGCCCGTAAAGCATGTATTCGTGCTTAATACAACGAAACAAGCTGTTTTAGACTGAAATGAGCTAAATCTGAACACATCGGTTTTACAAGTGTCCCTGTGACACGCATCAAAACTTTTTCTCTTATAACTGCGCGAAAAGCACGTATTCATGCTTAATACAACGAATCAAGCTGTTTTAGACCGAAACGAGTTAAATCTGAACACATCGGTTTTACACGTGTCCTTGTGACAGGCGTCAAAACTTTTTCTCTTATAACTGCGCGAAGAGCACGTATTCTTGCTTAATACAGCGAAACAAGCTGTTTTAGACCGAAACGAGGTAAATCTGAACACATCGGTTTTACAAGTGTCCCTGTGACATGCCTTTAAAACTTTTTCTCTTATAACTGCGCGAAAAGCATGTATTCCTGCTTAATACAGCGAGACAAGTTGTTTTAGACCGAAATGAGCTAAATCACAACACATCTGTTTTACAAGTGTTCCTCTGATACGCATCAAATCTTTTTCTCTTATATCTGCGCGAAAAGCATGTATTCGTGCCTAATACAACGAAACAAGCTGTTTTAGACCGAAACGAGCTAAATCTGAACACATCGGTTTTAAAAGTGTCCATGTGATACGCGTCAAAACTTTTTCTCTTATAACTGCGCGAAAAGCATGTATTCTTGCTTAATACAACGAAACAAGCTGTTTTAGACCGAGATGAGCTAAATCTGAAAACATCGGTTTTACAAGTGTCCCTCTAATACGCGTCAAAACTTTTTCTTCTATAACTGGGCGAAAAGCATGTATTCGTGCTTAAAACAACGAAACAAGCTGTTTTATACCAAAACGAGCTATATCTGAACACATCGGTTTTACAAGTATCCACGTGATACTCGTCAAAACTTTTTCGCTTATAACTGCGCGAAAAGCATGTATTCGTTCTTAATACAACGAAACAAGCTGTTTTAGACCGAAACGAGCTAAATCACAACACATCGGTTTTACAAGCGTTCCTCTGATACGCGTCAAATCTTTTTCTCTTATAACTGCGCGAAAAGCATGTATTCTTGCTTATACAACGAAACAAGCTGTTTTAGACCGAAACGAGCTAAATCACAACACATCGGTTTTACAAGTGTTCCTCTGATACGCGTCAAAACTTTTTCTCTTATAACTGCGCGAAAAGCATGTATTCGTGCTTAATACAACGACACAAGCTGTTTTAGACCGAAACGAGCTAAATCACAACACATCGGTTTTACAAGTGTCTCTCTAATACGCGTCAAAACTTTTTCTTCTATAACTGCGCGTAAAGCATGTATTCGTGCTTAATACAACGAAACAAGCTGTTTTAGACCGAAACGAGCTAAATCACAACACATCGGTTTTACAAGTGTTCCTCTGATACGCGTCAAAACTTTTTCTCTTATAACTGCGCGAAAAGCGTGTATTCGTGCTTAATACAACGAAACAAGCTGTTTTAGACCGAAACGAGCTAAATCACAACACATCGGTTTTACAAGTGTCTCTCTAATACGCGTCAAAACTTTTTCTCCTATAACTGCGCGAAAAGCATGTATTCCTAATACAGCGAAACAAGCTGTTTTAGACCGCAATGGGCTAAATCACAACAAATCGGTTTTACAAGTGTTCCTCTGATACGCGTCAAAACGTTTGCTCTTATAACTGCGCGAAAAGCATGTATTCGTGCTTAATACAACGAAACAAGCTATTTTAGACCGAAAAGAGCTAAATCTGAACACATCGGTTTTACAAGTGTCTCTCTAGTACGCGTCAAACCTTTTTCTTCTGTAACTGCGCGTAAAGCATGTATTCGTGCTTAATACAACGAAACAAGCTGTTTTAGACTGAAACGAGCTAAATCTGAACACATCGATTTTACAAGTGTCCCTGTGACACGCGTCAAAACTTTTTCTCTTATAACTGCGCGAAAAGCACGTATTCGTGCTTAATACAACGAATCAAGCTGTTTTAGACCGAAACGAGTTAAATCTGAACACATCAGTTTTACACGTGTCCCTGTGACACGCGTCAAATCTTTTTCTCTTATAACTGCGCGAAAAGCACGTATTCTTGCTTGATACAGCGAAACAAGCTGTTTTAGACCGAAACGAGGTAAATCTGAACACATCGGTTTTACAAGTGTCCCTGTGACATGCCTTTAAAACTTTTTCTCTTATAACTGCGTGAAAAGCATGTATTCCTGCTTAATACAGCGAGACAAGCTGTTTTAGACCGAAACGAGCTAGATCTGAACACATCGGTTTTACAAGTGTCTCTGTGACACGCGCCAAAACTTTTTCTCTTATAACTGCGCGAAAAGCACGTATTCTTGCTTAATACAGCGAAACAAGCTGTTTTAGACCGAAACGAGCTAAATCACAACACATCGGTTTTACAAGCGTTCCTCTGATACGCCTCAAAAGTTTTTCTTCTATAACTGCGCGTAAAGCATGTATTCGTGCTTAATACAACGAAACAAGCTGTTTTAGACCGAAACGAGCTAAATCACAACACATCGGTTTTACAAGTGTTCCTCTGATACGCGTCAATACTTTTTCTGTTATAACTGCGCGAAAAGCATGTATTCGTGCTTAATACAACGAAACAAGCTGTTTTAGACCGAAACGAGCTAAATCACAACACATCGGTTTTACAAGTGTCTCTCTAATACGCGTCAGAACTATTTCTTCTATAACTGCGCGTAAAGCATGTATTCGTGCTTAATACAACGAAACAAGTTGTTTTAGACCGAAACGAGCTAAATCTGAACACATCGGTTTTACAAGTGTCCCTGTGACACGCGTCAAATCTTTTTCTCTTATAACTGCGCGAAAAGCATGTATTCTTGCTTAATACAGCGAAACAAGCTGTTTTAGACCGAAACGAGCTAAATCACAACACATCGGTATTACAAGTGTTCCACGTGATACTCGTCAAAACTTTTTCTCTTATAACTGCGCGAAAAGCATGTATTCGTGCTTAATACAACGAAGCAAGCTGTTTTAGACCGAAACGAGCTAAATCTGAACACATCGGTTTTACAAGTATCCACGTGATACTCGTCAAAACTTTTTCTCTTATAACTGCGCGAAAAGCATGTATTCGTGCTTAATACAACGAAACAAGCTGTTTTAGACCGAGATGAGCTAAATCTGAACACATGGTTTTACAAGTGTCTCTAATACGCGTCAAAAGTTTTTCTTCTATAACTGCGCGAAAAGCATGTATTCGTGCTTAAAACAACGAAACAAGCTGTTTTATAGCAAAACGAGCTAAATCTGAACACATCGGTTTTACAAGTGTTCCTCTGATACGCGTCAAATCTTTTTCTCTTATAACTGCTTGAAAAGCACGTATTCATGCTTAATACAACGAATCAAGCTGTTTTAGACCGAAACGAGTTAAATCTGAACACATCGGTTTTACACGTGTCCCTGTGACAGGCGTCAAAACTTTTTCTCTTATAGCTGCGCGAAAAGCACGTATTCTTGCTTAATACAGCGAAACAAGCTGTTTTAGACCGAAACGAGGTAAATCTGAACACATCGGTTTTACAAGTGTCCCTGTGACATGCCTTTAAAACTTTTTCTCTTATAACTGCGCGAAAAGCATGTATTCCTGCTTAATACAGCGAGACAAGTTGTTTTAGACCGAAACGAGCTAAATCACAACACATCGGTTTTAAAAGTGCTCCTCTGATACGCATCAAATCCTTTTCTCTTATAACTGCGCGAAAAGCATGTATTCGTGCCTAATACAACGAAACAAGCTGTTTTAGACCGAAACGAGCTAAATCTGAACACATCGGTTTTAAAAGTGTCCATGTGATACGCGTCAAAACTTTTTCTCTTATAACTGCGCGAAAAGATTGTATGCGTGCTTCTTATAACTGCGCGAAAAGCAGGTATTCTTGCATATACAACGAAACAAGCTGTTTTAGAACGGAACGAGCTAAATCACAACACATCGGTTTTACAAGTTTTCCTCTGATACGCGTCAAAACTTTTTCTCTTATAACTGCGCGAAAAGCATGTATTCGTGCTTAATACAACGAAACAAGCTGTTTTAGACCGAAACGAGCTAAATCACAACACATCGGTTTTACAAGTGTCTCTCTAATACGCGTCAAAACTTTTTCTTTTATAACTGCGCGTAAAGCATTTATTCGTGCTTAATACAACGAAACAAGTTGTTTTAGACCGAAACGAGCTAAATCTGAACACATAGGTTTTACAAGTGTCCCTGTGACAAGCGTCAAATCTTTTTCTCTTATAACTTCGCGAAATGCATGTATTCTTGCTTAATACAGCGAAACAAGCTGTTTTAGACCGAAACGAGCTAAATCACAACACATCGGTATTACAAGTGTTCCAAGTGATACTCGTCAAAACTTTTTCTCTTATAACTGCGCGAAAAGCATGTATTCGTGCTTAATACAACGAAACAAGCTGTTTTAGACCGAAACGGGCGTAATCTGAACACATCGGTTTTACAAGTATCCACGTGATACTCGTCAAAACTTTTTCTCTTATAACTGCGCGAAAAGCATGTATTCGTTCTTAATACAACGAATCAAGCTGTTTTAGACCGAAACGAGCTAAATCTGAACACATCGGTTTTACACGTGTCCCTGTGACACGCGTCAAAACTTTTTCTCTTATAACTGCGCGAAAAGCACGTATTCTTGCTTAATACAGCGAAACAAGCTGTTTTAGACCGAAACGAGCTAAAACACAACACATCGGTTTTACAAGTGTTCCTCTGATACGCGTCAAATCTTTTTCTCTTATAACTGCGCGAAAAGCATCTATTCTTGCTCAATACAACGAAACAAGCTGTTTTAGACAGAAACGAGCTAAATCACAACACATCGGTTTTACAAGTGTTCCTCTGATACGCGTCTAAACTTTTTCTCTTATAACTGCCCGAAAAGCATGTATTCTTGCTTAATAGAGCGAAACAAGCTGTTTTAGACCGAAACGAGCTAAATCACAACACATCGGTTTTACAAGTGTTCCTCTGATACGCGTCAAAACTTTTTCTCTTATAACTGCGCGAAAAGCATGTATTCGTGCTTAATACAACGAAACAAGCTGTTTTAGACCAAAACGAGCTAAATCACAACACATCGGTTTTACAAGTGTCTCTAATACGCGTCAAAACTTTTTCTTCTGTAACTGCCCGTAAAGCATGTATTCGTGCTTAATACAACGAAACAAGCTGTTTTAGACTGAAATGAGCTAAATCTGAACACATCGGTTTTACAAGTGTCCCTGTGACACGCGTCAAAACTTTTTCTCTTATAACTGCGCGAAAAGCACGTATTCATGCTTAATACAACGAATCAAGCTGTTTTAGACCGAAACGAGTTAAATCTGAACACATCGGTGTTACACGTGTCCTTGTGACAGGCGTCAAAACTTTTTCTCTTATAACTGCGCGAAAAGCACGTATTCTTGCTTAATACAGCGAAACAAGCTGTTTTAGACCGAAACGAGGTAAATCTGAACACATCGGTTTTACAAGTGTCCCTGTGACATGCCTTTAAAACTTTTTCTCTTATAACTGCGCGAAAAGCATGTATTCCTGCTTAATACAGCGAGACAAGTTGTTTTAGACCGAAACGAGCTAAATCACAACACATCGGTTTTACAAGTGTTCCTCTGATACGCATCAAATCTTTTTCTCTTATAACTGCGCGAAAAGCATCTATTCTTGCTCAATACAACGAAACAAGCTGTTTTAGACAGAAACGAGCTAAATCACAACACATCGGTTTTACAAGTGTTCCTCTGATACGCGTCTAAACTTTTTCTCTTATAACTGCGCGAAAAGCATGTATTCGTGCTTAATACAACGAAACAAGCTGTTTTAGACCGAAACGAGCTAAATCACAACACATCGGTTTTACAAGTGTCTCTAATACGCGTCAAAACTTTTTCTTCTGTAACTGCGCGTAAAGCATGTATTCGTGCTTAATACAACGAAACAAGCTGTTTTAGACTGAAATGAGCTAAATCTGAACACATCGGTTTTACAAGTGTCCCTGTGACACGCGTCAAAACTTTTTCTCTTATATCTGCGCGAAAAGCACGTATTCTTGCTTAATACAGCGAAACAAGCTGTTTTAGACCGAAACGAGGTAAATCTGAACACATCAGTTTTACAAGTTTCCCTGTGACATGCCTTTAAAACTTTTTCTCTTATAACTGCGCGAAAAACATGTATTCCTGCTTAATACAGCGAGACAAGTTGTTTTAGACCGAAACGAGCTAAATCACAACACATCGGTTTTAAAAGTGTTCCTCTGATACGCATCAAATCCTTTTCTCTTATAACTGCGCGAAAAGCATGTATTCGTGCTTAATACAACGAAACAAGCTGTTTTAGACCGAAACGAGCTAAATCTGAACACATCGGTTTTAAAAGTGTCCATGTGATACGCGTCAAAACTTTTTCTCTTATATCTGCGCGAAAAGATTGTATGCGTGCTTAATACAACGAAACAAGCTGTTTTAGACCGAAACGAGGTAAATCTGAACACATCGGTTTTACAAGTGTCCCTGTGACATGCCTTTAAAACTTTTTCTCTTATAACTGCGCGAAAAGCATGTATTCCTGCTTAATGCAGCGAGACAAGTTGTTTTAGACCGAAACGAGCTAAATCACAACACATCGGTTTTACAAGTGTTCCTCTGATACGCATCAAATATTTTTTTCTTATAACTGCGCGAAAAGCATGTATTCGTGCTTAATACAACGAAACAAGCTGTTTTAGACCGAAACGAGCTAAATCTGAACACATCGGTTTTTAAAGTGTCCATGTGATACGCGTCAAAACTTTTTCTCTTATAACTGCGCGAAAATATTGTATTCGGGCTTAATTCAACCAAACAAGCTGTTTTAGACCGAAACGAGGTAGATCTGTACACATCGGTTTTACAAGTGTCCCTGTGACACGCGTCAAAACTTTTTCTCTTATAAACGCGCGAAAAGCATGTATTCGTGCCTAACCCAAAGAAACAAGCTGTTTTAGTCCGAAAAGAGGAAAATCTGAACACATCGGTTTTACAAGTGTTCCTCTGATACGCGTCAAAACTTTTTCTCTTATAACTGCGCGAAAAGCATGTATTCTTGCTTAATACAACGAAACAAGCTGTTTTATACCAAAACGAGCTATATCTGAACACATCGGTTTTACAAGTATCCACGTGATACTCGTCAAAACTTTTTCGCTTATAACTGCGCGAAAAGCATGTATTCGTGCTTAGTACAACGAAAGAAGCTGTTTTAGACCGAAACGAGCTAAATCTGAACACATTGGTTTTACAAGTGTCCCTGTGACACGCGTCAAAACTTTTTCTCTTATAACTGCACGAAAAGCATGTATTCTTGCTTAATACAACGAAACAAGCTGTTTTAGATCGAAACGAGCTAAATCGCAACACATCGGTTTTACAAGTTTTCCTCTGATAGGCGTCAAAACTTTTTCTCTTATAACTGCGCGAAAAGCACGTATTCGTGCTTAATACAACGAAACAAGCTGTTTTCGACCAAAACGAGCTAGATCTGAACACATCGGTTTTACAAGTGCCCATGTGATACGCGTGAAAACTTTTTCTCTTATAACTGCGCGAAAAGATTGTATTCGGGCTTAATCCAACGAAACAAGCTGTTTTAGACCGAAACGAGGTAGATCTGAACATATCGGTTTTACAAGTGTCCCTGTGACACGCGTCAAAACTTTTTCTCTTATAAACGCGCGAAAAGCATGTATTTGCGCTTAATCCAACGAAACAAGCTGTTCTAGACCGAAACGAGGTAGATTTGAACACATCGGTTTTACAAGTGTCCCTGTGACAAGCGTCAAAACTTTTTCTCTTATAACTGCGCGATATGCATGTATTCTTGCTTAATACAGCGAAACAAGTTGTTTTAGACCGAAACGAGCTAAATGACAACACATCGGTATTACAAGTATTCCTCTGATACGCTTCAAAACTTTTTGTCTTATAACTGCGCGAAAAGCATGTATTCGTGCTTAATACAACGAAACAAGCTGTTTTAGACCAAAACGAGCTGGATCTGAACACATCGGATTTACAAGTGTCTATGTGATACGAGTCAAAACTTTTTCTCTTATAACTGCGCGAAAAGCATGTATTCGTGCTTAATACAACGAAACATGCTGTTTGAGACCAAAACGAGCTAGATCTGAACACATCGGTTTTACAAGTGTCCATGTGATACGCGTCAAATCGTTTTCTCTTATAACTGCGCGAAAGGCATGTATTCGTGCTTAATACAACGAAACAAGCTGTTTTAGTCCGAAACGAGGTAAATCTGAACACATCGGTTTTACAAGTGTTCCTCTGATACGCGTCAAAACTTTTTCTCTTATAACTGCGCGAAAAGCATGTATTCTTGCTTAATACAACGAAATAAGCTGTTTTAGACCGAGATGAGCTAAATCTGAAAACATCGGTTTTACAAGTGTCCCTCTAATACGCGTCAAAACTTTTTCTTCTATAACTGGGCGAAAAGCATGTATTCGTGCTTAAAACAACGAAACAAGCTGTTTTATACCAAAACGAGCTATATCTGAACACATCGGTTTTACAAGTATCCACGTGATACTCGTTAAAACTTTTTCGCTTATAACTGCGCGAAAAGCATGAATTCGTGCTTAATACAACGAAACAAGCTGTTTTAGACTGAAACGAGCTAAATCTGAACACATCGGTTTTACAAGTGTCCCTGTGACACGGGTCAAAACTTTTTCTCTTATAACTGCGCGAAAAGCACGTATTCGTGCTTAATACAACGAATAAAGCTGTTTTAGACCGAAACGAGTTAAATCTGAACACATCGGTTTTACACGTGTCCCTGTGACACGCGTCAAAACTTTTTCTCTTATAACTGCGCTAAAAGCACGTATTCTTGCTTGATACAGCGAAACAAGCTGTTTTAGACCGAAACGAGGTAAATCTGAACACATCGGTTTTACAAGTGTCCCTGTGACATGCCTTTAAAACTTTTTCTCTTATAACTGCGCGAAAAGCATGTATTCCTGCTTAATACAGCGAGACAAGCTGTTTTAGACCGAAACGAGCTATATCTGAACACATCGGTTTTACAAGTGTCTTTGTGACACGCGCCAAAACTTTTTCTCTTATAACTGCGCGAAAAGCACGTATTCTTGCTTAATACAGCGAAACAAGCTGTTTTAGACCGAAACAAGCTAAATCACAGCACATCGGTTTTACAAGCGTTCCTCTAATACGCCTCAAAAGTTTTTCTTCTATAACTGCGCGTAAAGCATGTATTCGTGCTTAATACAACGAAACAAGCTGTTTTAGACCGAAACGAGTTAAATCACAACACATCGGTTTTACAAGTGTTCCTCTGATACGCGTCAATACTTTTTCTGTTATAACTGCGCGAAAAGCATGTATTCGTGCTTAATACAGCGAAACAAGCTGTTTTAGACCGAAACGGGCGTAATCAGAACATATCGGTTTTACAAGTATCCACCTGATACTCGTCAAAACTTTTTCTCTTATAACTGCGCGAAAAGCATGTATTCGTTCTTAATACAACGAATCAAGCTGTTTTAGACCGAAACGAGCTAAATCACAACACATCGGTTTTACAAGTGTTCCTCTGATACGCGTCAAAACTTTTTCTCTTATAACTGCGCGAAAAGCATGTATTCGTGCTTAATACAACGAAACAAGCTGTTTTAGACCGAAACGAGCTAAATCACAACACATCGGTTTTACAAGTGTCTCTAATACGCGTCAAAACTTTTTCTTCTGTAACTGCCCGTAAAGCATGTATTCGTGCTTAATACAACGAAACAAGCTGTTTTAGACTGAAATGAGCTAAATCTGAACACATCGGTTTTACAAGTGTCCCTGTGACACGCGTCAAAACTTTTTCTCTTATAACTGCGCGAAAAGCATGTATTCTTGCTTAATACAACGAAACAAGCTGTTTTAGACCGAGATGAGCTAAATCTGAAAACATCGGTTTTACAAGTGTCCCTCTAAAACGCGTCAAAACTTTTTCTTCTATAACTGCGCGAAAAGCATGTATTCGTGCTTAAAACAACGAAACAAGCTGTTTTATACCAAAACGAGCTATATCTGAACACATCGGTTTTACAAGTATCCACGTGATACTCGTCAAAACTTTTTCGCTTATAAATGCGCGAAAAGCATGTATTCGTGCTTAGTACAACGAAAGAAGCTGTTTTAGACCGAAACGAGCTAAATCTGAACACATCGGTTTTACAAGTGTCCCTCTAATACGCGTCAAAACTTTTTCTTCTATAACTGCGCGAAAAGCACGTATTCTTGCTTAATACAGCGAAACAAGCTGTTTTAGACGGAAACGAGCTAAATCACACCACATCGGTTTTACAAGTGTTCCTCTGATACGCGTGTAAACTTTTTCTCTTATAACTGCCCGAAAAGCATGTATTCTTGCTTAATAGAGCGAAACAAGCTGTTTTAGACCGAAACGAGCTAAATCACAACACATCGGTTTTACAAGTGTTCCTCTGATACGCGTCAAAACTTTTTCTCTTATAACTGCGCGAAAAGCATGTATTCGTGCTTAATACAACGAAACAAGCTGTTTTAGACCGAAACAAGCTAAATCACAACACATCGGTTTTACAAGTGTCTCTAATACGCGTCAAAACTTTTTCTTCTGTAACTGCCCGTAAAGCATGTATTCGTGCTTAATACAACGAAACAAGCTGTTTTAGACTGAAATGAGCTAAATCTGAACACATCGGTTTTACAAGTGTCCCTGTGACACGCGTCAAAACTTTTTCTCTTATAACTGCGCGAAAAGCATGTATTCTTGCTTAATACAACGAAACGAGCTGTTATAGACCGAGATGAGCTAAATCTGAAAACATCGGTTTTACAAGTGTCCCTCTAATACGCGTCAAAACTTTTTCTTCTATAACTGCGCGAAAAGCATGTATTCGTGCTTAAAACAACGAAACAAGCTGTTTTATACCAAAACGAGCTATATCTGAACACATCGGTTTTACAAGTATCCACGTGATACTCGTCAAAACTTTTTCGCTTATAAATGCGCGAAAAGCATGTATTCGTGCTTAGTACAACGAAACAAGCTGTTTTAGATCGAAACGAGCTAAATCGCAACACATCGCTTTTACAAGTTTTCCTCTGATAGGCGTCAAAACTTTTTCTCTTATAACTGCGCGAAAAGCACGTATTCGTGCTTAATACAACGAAACAAGCTGTTTTCGACCAAAACGAGCTAGATCTGAACACATCGGTTTTACAAGTGCCCATGTGTACGCGTGAAAACTTTTTCTCTTATAACTGCGCGAAAAGATTGTATTCGGGCTTAATCCAACGAAACAAGCTGTTTTAGACCGAAACGAGGTAGATCTGAACATATCGGTTTTACAAGTGTCCCTGTGACACGCGTCAAAACTTTTTCTCCTATAAACGCGCGAAAAGCATGTATTTGCGCTTAATCAACGAAACAAGCTGTTCTAGACCGAAACGAGGTAGATTTGAACACATCGGTTTTACAAGTGTCCCTGTGACAAGCGTCAAAACTTTTTCTCTTATAACTGCGCGATATGCATGTATTCTTGCTTAATACAGCGAAACAAGTTGTTTTAGACCGAAACGAGCTAAATGACAACACATCGGTATTACAAGTATTCCTCTGATACGCTTCAAAACTTTTTGTCTTATAACTGCGCAAAAGCATGTATTCGTGCTTAATACAACGAAACATGCTGTTTGAGACCAAAACGAGCTAGATCTGAACACATCGGTTTTACAAGTGTCCATGTGATACGCGTCAAATCGTTTTCTCTTATAACTGCGCGAAAGGCATGTATTCGTGCTTAATACAACGAAACAAGCTGTTTTAGTCCGAAACGAGGTAAATCTGAACACATCGGTTTTACAAGTGTTCCTCTGATACGCGTCAAAACTTTTTCTCTTATAACTGCGCGAAAAGCATGTATTCTTGCTTAATACAACGAAATAAGCTGTTTTAGACCGAGATGAGCTAAATCTGAAAACATCGGTTTTACAAGTGTCCCTCTAATACGCGTCAAAACTTTTTCTTCTATAACTGGGCGAAAAGCATGTATTCGTGCTTAAAACAACGAAACAAGCTGTTTTATACCAAAACGAGCTACATCTGAACACATCGGTTTTGCAAGTATCCACGTGATACTCGTCAAAACTTTTTCGCTTATAACTGCGCGAAAAGCATGAATTCGTGCTTAATACAACGAAACAAGCTGTTTTAGACTGAAACGAGCTAAATCTGAACACATCGGTTTTACAAGTGTCCCTGTGACACGGGTCAAAACTTTTTCTCTTATAACTGCGCGAAAAGCACGTATTCGTGCTTAATACAACGAATAAAGCTGTTTTAGACCGAAACGAGTTAAATCTGAACACATCGGTTTTACACGTGTTCCTGTGACACGCGTCAAAACTTTTTCTCTTATAACTGCGCGAAAAGCACGTATTCTTGCTTGATACAGCGAAACAAGCTGTTTTAGACCGAAACGAGGTAAATCTGAACACATCGGTTTTACAAGTGTCCCTGTGACAGGCCTTTAAAACTTTTTCTCTTATAACTGCGCGAAAAGCATGTATTCCTGCTTAATACAGCGAGACAAGCTGTTTTAGACCGAAACGAGCTATATCTGAACACATCGGTTTTACAAGTGTCTTTGTGACACGCGCCAAAACTTTTTCTCTTATAACTGCGCGAAAAGCACGTATTCTTGCTTAATACAGCGAAACAAGCTGTTTTAGACCGAAACAAGCTAAATCACAACACATCGGTTTTACAAGCGTTCCTCTAATACGCCTCAAAAGTTTTTCTTCTATAACTGCGCGTAAAGCATGTATTCGTGCTTAATACAACGAAACAAGCTGTTTTAGACCGAAACGAGTTAAATCACAACACATCGGTTTTACAAGTGTTCCTCTGATACGCGTCAATACTTTTTCTGTTATAACTGCGCGAAAAGCATGTATTCGTGCTTAATACAACGAAACAAGCTGTTTTAGACCGAAACGGGCGTAATCAGAACATATCGGTTTTACAAGTATCCACCTGATACTCGTCAAAACTTTTTCTCTTATAACTGCGCGAAAAGCATGTATTCGTTCTTAATACAACGAATCAAGCGGTTTTAGACCGAAACGAGTTAAATCTGAACACATCGGTTTTACACGTGTCCCTGTGACACGCGTCAAAACTTTTTCTCTTATAACTGCGCGAAAAGCACGTATTCTTGCTTAATACAGCGAAACAAGCTGTTTTAGACGGAAACGAGCTAAATCACAACACATCGGTTTTACAAGTGTTCCTCTGATACGCGTCTAAACTTTTTCTCTTATAACTGCGCGATATGCATGTATTCTTGCTTAATACAGCGAAACAAGTTGTTTTAGACCGAAACGAGCTAAATGACAACACATCGGTATTACAAGTATTCCTCTGATACGCTTCAAAACTTTTTGTCTTATAACTGCGCAAAAGCATGTATTCGTGCTTAATACAACGAAACATGCTGTTTGAGACCAAAACGAGCTAGATCTGAACACATCGGTTTTACAAGTGTCCATGTGATACGCGTCAAATCGTTTTCTCTTATAACTGCGCGAAAGGCATGTATTCGTGCTTAATACAACGAAACAAGCTGTTTTAGTCCGAAACGAGGTAAATCTGAACACATCGGTTTTACAAGTGTTCCTCTGATACGCGTCAAAACTTTTTCTCTTATAACTGCGCGAAAAGCATGTATTCTTGCTTAATACAACGAAATAAGCTGTTTTAGACCGAGATGAGCTAAATCTGAAAACATCGGTTTTACAAGTGTCCCTCTAATACGCGTCAAAACTTTTTCTTCTATAACTGGGCGAAAAGCATGTATTCGTGCTTAAAACAACGAAACAAGCTGTTTTATACCAAAACGAGCTACATCTGAACACATCGGTTTTGCAAGTATCCACGTGATACTCGTCAAAACTTTTTCGCTTATAACTGCGCGAAAAGCATGAATTCGTGCTTAATACAACGAAACAAGCTGTTTTAGACTGAAACGAGCTAAATCTGAACACATCGGTTTTACAAGTGTCCCTGTGACACGGGTCAAAACTTTTTCTCTTATAACTGCGCGAAAAGCACGTATTCGTGCTTAATACAACGAATAAAGCTGTTTTAGACCGAAACGAGTTAAATCTGAACACATCGGTTTTACACGTGTTCCTGTGACACGCGTCAAAACTTTTTCTCTTATAACTGCGCGAAAAGCACGTATTCTTGCTTGATACAGCGAAACAAGCTGTTTTAGACCGAAACGAGGTAAATCTGAACACATCGGTTTTACAAGTGTCCCTGTGACAGGCCTTTAAAACTTTTTCTCTTATAACTGCGCGAAAAGCATGTATTCCTGCTTAATACAGCGAGACAAGCTGTTTTAGACCGAAACGAGCTATATCTGAACACATCGGTTTTACAAGTGTCTTTGTGACACGCGCCAAAACTTTTTCTCTTATAACTGCGCGAAAAGCACGTATTCTTGCTTAATACAGCGAAACAAGCTGTTTTAGACCGAAACAAGCTAAATCACAACACATCGGTTTTACAAGCGTTCCTCTAATACGCCTCAAAAGTTTTTCTTCTATAACTGCGCGTAAAGCATGTATTCGTGCTTAATACAACGAAACAAGCTGTTTTAGACCGAAACGAGTTAAATCACAACACATCGGTTTTACAAGTGTTCCTCTGATACGCGTCAATACTTTTTCTGTTATAACTGCGCGAAAAGCATGTATTCGTGCTTAATACAACGAAACAAGCTGTTTTAGACCGAAACGGGCGTAATCAGAACATATCGGTTTTACAAGTATCCACCTGATACTCGTCAAAACTTTTTCTCTTATAACTGCGCGAAAAGCATGTATTCGTTCTTAATACAACGAATCAAGCGGTTTTAGACCGAAACGAGTTAAATCTGAACACATCGGTTTTACACGTGTCCCTGTGACACGCGTCAAAACTTTTTCTCTTATAACTGCGCGAAAAGCACGTATTCTTGCTTAATACAGCGAAACAAGCTGTTTTAGACGGAAACGAGCTAAATCACAACACATCGGTTTTACAAGTGTTCCTCTGATACGCGTCTAAACTTTTTCTCTTATAACTGCCCGAAAAGCATGTATTCTTGCTTAATAGAGCGAAACAAGCTGTTTTAGACCGAAACGAGCTAAATCACAACACATCGGTTTTACAAGTGTTCCTCTGATACGCGTCAAAACTTTTTCTCTTATAACTGCGCGAAAAGCATGTATTCGTGCTTAATACAACGAAACAAGCTGTTTTAGACCGAAACGAGCTAAATCACAACACATCGGTTTTACAAGTGTCTCTAATACGCGTCAAAACTTTTTCTTCTGTAACTGCCCGTAAAGCATGTATTCGTGCTTAATACAACGAAACAAGCTGTTTTAGACTGAAATGAGCTAAATCTGAACACATCGGTTTTACAAGTGTCCCTGTGACACGCTTCAAAACTTTTTCTCTTATAACTGCGCGAAAAGCATGTATTCTTGCTTAATACAACGAAACAAGCTGTTTTAGACCGAGATGAGCTAAATCTGAAAACATCGGTTTTACTAGTGTCCCTCTAAAACGCGTCAAAACTTTTTCTTCTATAACTGCGCGAAAAGCATGTATTCGTGCTTAAAACAACGAAACAAGCTGTTTTATACCAAAACGAGCTATATCTGAACACATCGGTTTTACAAGTATCCACGTGATACTCGTCAAAACTTTTTCGCTTATAAATGCGCGAAAAGCATGTATTCGTGCTTAGTACAACGAAAGAAGCTGTTTTAGACCGAAACGAGCTAAATCTGAACACATCGGTTTTACAAGTGTCCCTCTAATACGCGTCAAAACTTTTTCTTCTATAACTGCGCGAAAAGCACGTATTCTTGCTTAATACAGCGAAACAAGCTGTTTTAGACGGAAACGAGCTAAATCACAACACATCGGTTTTACAAGTGTTCCTCTGATACGCGTGTAAACTTTTTCTCTTATAACTGCCCGAAAAGCATGTATTCTTGCCTAATAGAGCGAAACAAGCTGTTTTAGACCGAAACGAGCTAAATCACAACACATCGGTTTTACAAGTGTTCCTCTGATACGCGTCAAAACTTTTTCTCTTATAACTGCGCGAAAAGCATGTATTCGTGCTTAATACAACGAAACAAGCTGTTTTAGACCGAAACAAGCTAAATCACAACACATCGGTTTTACAAGTGTCTCTAATACGCGTCAAAACTTTTTCTTCTGTAACTGCCCGTAAAGCATGTATTCGTGCTTAATACAACGAAACAAGCTGTTTTAGACTGAAATGAGCTAAATCTGAACACATCGGTTTTACAAGTGTCCCTGTGACACGCGTCAAAACTTTTTCTCTTATAACTGCGCGAAAAGCACGTATTCGTGCTTAATACAACGAAACAAGCTGTTTTAGACCGAAACGAGCTAAATCTGAACACATCGGTTTTAAAAGTGTCCATGTGATACGCGTCAAAACTTTTTCTCTTATAACTGCGCGAAAAGATTGTATTCGGGCTTAATCCAACGAAACAAGCTGTTTTAGACCGAAACGAGGTAGATCTGAACACATCGGTTTTACAAGTGTCCCTGTGACACGCGTCAAAACTTTTTCTCTTATAAACGCGCGAAAAGCATGTATTCGTGCTTAATCCAAAGAAACAAGCTGTTTTAGTCCGAAAAGAGGAAAATCTGAACACATCGGTTTTTCAAGTGTTCCTCTGATACGCGTCAAAACCTTTTCTCTTATAACTGCGCGAAAAGCATGTATTCTTGCTTAATACAACGAAACAAGCTGTTTTAGACCGAGATGAGCTAAATCTGAAAACATCGGTTTTACAAGTGTCCCTCTAATACGCGTCAAAACTTTTTTCTTCTATAACTGCGCGAAAAGCATGTATTCGTGCTTAAAACAACGAAACAAGCTGTTTTATACCAAAACGAGCTATATCTGAACACATCGGTTTTACAAGTATCCACGTGATACTCGTCAAAACTTTTTCGCTTATAACTGCGCGAAAAGCATGTATTCGTGCTTAGTACAACGAAAGAAGCTGTTTTAGACCGAAACGAGCTAAATCTGAACACAATGGTTTTACAAGTGTCCCTGTGACACGCGTCAAAACTTTTTTTCTTATAACTGCGCGAAAAGCATGTATTCGTGCTTAATACAACGAAACAAGCTGTTTTAGACCGAAACGAGCTAAATCACAACACATCGGTTTTACAAGTGTCTCTAATACGCGTCAAAACTTTTTCTTCTGTAACTGCCCGTAAAGCATGTATTCGTGCTTAATACAACGAAACAAGCTGTTTTAGACTGAAATGAGCTAAATCTGAACACATCGGTTTTACAAGTGTCCCTGTGACACGCGTCAAAACTTTTTCTATTATAACTGCGCGAAAAGCATGTATTCTTGCTTAATACAACGAAACAAGCTGTTTTAGACCGAGATGAGCTAAATCTGAAAACATCGGTTTTACAAGTGTCCCTCTAAAACGCGTCAAAACTTTTTCTTCTATAACTGCGCGAAAAGCACGTATTCGTGCTTAAAACAACGAAACAAGCTGTTTTATACCAAAACGAGCTATATCTGAACACATCGGTTTTACAAGTATCCACGTGATACTCGTCAAAACTTTTTCGCTTATAAATGCGCGAAAAGCATGTATTCGTGCTTAGTACAACGAAAGAAGCTGTTTTAGACCGAAACGAGCTAAATCTGAACACATTGGTTTTACAAGTGTCCCTGTGACACGCGTCAAAACTTTTTCTCTTATAACTGCGCGAAAAGCATGTATTCGTGCTTAATACAACGAAACAAGCTGTTTTAGACCGAAACGAGCTAAATCTGAACACATCGGTTTTACAAGTGTCCCTGTGACAAGCGTCAAAACTTTTTCTCTTATAACTGCACGAAAAGCATGTATTCTTGCTTAATACAACGAAACAAGCTGTTTTAGATCGAAACGAGCTAAATCGCAACACATCGCTTTTACAAGTTTTCCTCTGATAGGCGTCAAAACTTTTTCTCTTATAACTGCGCGAAAAGCACGTATTCGTGCTTAATACAACGAAACAAGCTGTTTTCGACCAAAACGAGCTAGATCTGAACACATCGGTTTTACAAGTGCCCATGTGTACGCGTGAAAACTTTTTCTCTTATAACTGCGCGAAAAGATTGTATTCGGGCTTAATCCAACGAAACAAGCTGTTTTAGACCGAAACGAGGTAGATCTGAACATATCGGTTTTACAAGTGTCCCTGTGACACGCGTCAAAACTTTTTCTCTTATAAACGCGCGAAAAGCATGTATTTGCGCTTAATCCAACGAAACAAGCTGTTCTAGACCGAAACGAGGTAGATTTGAACACATCGGTTTTACAAGTGTCCCTGTGACAAGCGTCAAAACTTTTTCTCTTATAACTGCGCGATATGCATGTATTCTTGCTTAATACAGCGAAACAAGTTGTTTTAGACCGAAACGAGCTAAATGACAACACATCGGTATTACAAGTATTCCTCTGATACGCTTCAAAACTTTTTGTCTTATAACTGCGCGAAAAGCATGTATTCGTGCTTAATACAACGAAACAAGCTGTTTTAGACCAAAACGAGCTGGATCTGAACACATCGGATTTACAAGTGTCTATGTGATACGAGTCAAAACTTTTTCTCTTATAACTGCGCGGAAAGCATGTATTCGTGCTTAATACAACGAAACATGCTGTTTGAGACCAAAACGAGCTAGATCTGAACACATCGGTTTTACAAGTGTCCATGTGATACGCGTCAAATCGTTTTCTCTTATAACTGCGCGAAAGGCATGTATTCGTGCTTAATACAACGAAACAAGCTGTTTTAGTCCGAAACGAGGTAAATCTGAACACATCGGTTTTACAAGTGTTCCTCTGATACGCGTCAAAACTTTTTCTCTTATAACTGCGCGAAAAGCATGTATTCTTGCTTAATACAACGAAATAAGCTGTTTTAGACCGAGATGAGCTAAATCTGAAAACATCGGTTTTACAAGTGTCCCTCTAATACGCGTCAAAACTTTTTCTTCTATAACTGGGCGAAAAGCATGTATTCGTGCTTAAAACAACGAAACAAGCTGTTTTATACCAAAACGAGCTATATCTGAACACATCGGTTTTACAAGTATCCACGTGATACTCGTCAAAACTTTTTCGCTTATAACTGCGCGAAAAGCATGAATTCGTGCTTAATACAACGAAACAAGCTGTTTTAGACTGAAACGAGCTAAATCTGAACACATCGGTTTTACAAGTGTCCCTGTGACACGGGTCAAAACTTTTTCTCTTATAACTGCGCGAAAAGCACGTATTCGTGCTTAATACAACGAATAAAGCTGTTTTAGACCGAAACGAGTTAAATCTGAACACATCGGTTTTACACGTGTTCCTGTGACACGCGTCAAAACTTTTTCTCTTATAACTGCGCGAAAAGCACGTATTCTTGCTTGATACAGCGAAACAAGCTGTTTTAGACCGAAACGAGGTAAATCTGAACACATCGGTTTTACAAGTGTCCCTGTGACAGGCCTTTAAAACTTTTTCTCTTATAACTGCGCGAAAAGCATGTATTTCTGCTTAATACAGCGAGACAAGCTGTTTTAGACCGAAACGAGCTATATCTGAACACATCGGTTTTACAAGTGTCTTTGTGACACGCGCCAAAACTTTTTCTCTTATAACTGCGCGAAAAGCACGTATTCTTGCTTAATACAGCGAAACAAGCTGTTTTAGACCGAAACAAGCTAAATCACAACACATCGGTTTTACAAGCGTTCCTCTAATACGCCTCAAAAGTTTTTCTTCTATAACTGCGCGTAAAGCATGTATTCGTGCTTAATACAACGAAACAAGCTGTTTTAGACCGAAACGAGTTAAATCACAACACATCGGTTTTACAAGTGTTCCTCTGATACGCGTCAATACTTTTTCTGTTATAACTGCGCGAAAAGCATGTATTCGTGCTTAATACAACGAAACAAGCTGTTTTAGACCGAAACGGGCGTAATCAGAACATATCGGTTTTACAAGTATCCACCTGATACTCGTCAAAACTTTTTCTCTTATAACTGCGCGAAAAGCATGTATTCGTTCTTAATACAACGAATCAAGCGGTTTTAGACCGAAACGAGTTAAATCTGAACACATCGGTTTTACACGTGTCCCTGTGACACGCGTCAAAACTTTTTCTCTTATAACTGCGCCAAAAGCACGTATTCTTGCTTAATACAGCGAAACAAGCTGTTTTAGACGGAAACGAGCTAAATCACAACACATCGGTTTTACAAGTGTTCCTCTGATACGCGTCTAAACTTTTTCTCTTATAACTGCCCGAAAAGCATGTATTCTTGCTTAATAGAGCGAAACAAGCTGTTTTAGACCGAAACGAGCTAAATCACAACACATCGGTTTTACAAGTGTTCCTCTGATACGCGTCAAAACTTTTTCTCTTATAACTGCGCGAAAAGCATGTATTCGTGCTTAATACAACGAAACAAGCTGTTTTAGACCGAAACGAGCTAAATCACAACACATCGGTTTTACAAGTGTCTCTAATACGCGTCAAAACTTTTTCTTCTGTAACTGCCCGTAAAGCATGTATTCGTGCTTAATACAACGAAACAAGCTGTTTTAGACTGAAATGAGCTAAATCTGAACACATCGGTTTTACAAGTGTCCCTGTGACACGCTTCAAAACTTTTTCTCTTATAACTGCGCGAAAAGCATGTATTCTTGCTTAATACAACGAAACAAGCTGTTTTAGACCGAGATGAGCTAAATCTGAAAACATCGGTTTTACAAGTGTCCCTCTAAAACGCGTCAAAACTTTTTCTTCTATAACTGCGCGAAAAGCATGTATTCGTGCTTAAAACAACGAAACAAGCTGTTTTATACCAAAACGAGCTATATCTGAACACATCGGTTTTACAAGTATCCACGTGATACTCGTCAAAACTTTTTCGCTTATAAATGCGCGAAAAGCATGTATTCGTGCTTAGTACAACGAAAGAAGCTGTTTTAGACCGAAACGAGCTAAATCTGAACACATCGGTTTTACAAGTGTCCCTCTAATACGCGTCAAAACGTTTTCTTCTATAACTGCGCGAAAAGCACGTATTCTTGCTTAATACAGCGAAACAAGCTGTTTTAGACGGAAACGAGCTAAATCACAACACATCGGTTTTACAAGTGTTCCTCTGATACGCGTGTAAACTTTTTCTCTTATAACTGCCCGAAAAGCATGTATTCTTGCTTAATAGAGCGAAACAAGCTGTTTTAGACCGAAACGAGCTAAATCACAACACATCGGTTTTACAAGTGTTCCTCTGATACGCGTCAAAACTTTTTCTCTTATAACTGCGCGAAAAGCATGTATTCGTGCTTAATACAACGAAACAAGCTGTTTTAGACCGAAACAAGCTAAATCACAACACATCGGTTTTACAAGTGTCTCTAATACGCGTCAAAACTTTTTCTTCTGTAACTGCCCGTAAAGCATGTAATCGTGCTTAATACAACGAAACAAGCTGTTTTAGACTGAAATGAGCTAAATCTGAACACATCGGTTTTACAAGTGTCCCTGTGACACGCGTCAAAACTTTTTCTCTTATAACTGCGCGAAAAGCACGTATTCGTGCTTAATACAACGAAACAAGCTGTTTTAGACCGAAACGAGCTAAATCTGAACACATCGGTTTTAAAAGTGTCCCTGTGACACGCGTCAAAACTTTTTCTCTTATAAACGCGCGAAAAGCATGTATTCGTGCTTAATCCAAAGAAACAAGCTGTTTTAGTCCGAAAAGAGGAAAATCTGAACACATCGGTTTTACAAGTGTTCCTCTGATACGCGTCAAAACCTTTTCTCTTATAACTGCGCGAAAAGCATGTATTCTTGCTTAATACAACGAAACAAGCTGTTTTAGACCGAGATGAGCTAAATCTGAAAACATCGGTTTTACAAGTGTCCCTCTAATACGCGTCAAAACTTTTTCTTCTATAACTGCGCGAAAAGCATGTATTCGTGCTTAAAACAACGAAACAAGCTGTTTTATACCAAAACGAGCTATATCTGAACACATCGGTTTTACAAGTATCCACGTGACACGCGTCAAAACTTTTTTTCTTATAACTGCGCGAAAAGCATGTATTCGTGCTTAATACAACGAAACAAGCTGTTTTAGACCGAAACGAGCTAAATCACAACACATCGGTTTTACAAGTGTCTCTCTACTACGCGTCAGAACTTTTTCTTCTATAACTGCGCGTAAAGCATGTATTCGTGCTTAATACAACGAAACAAGTTGTTTTAGACCGAAACGAGCTAAATCACAACACATCGGTATTACAAGTGTTCCACGTGATACTCGTCAAAACTTTTTCTCTTATAACTGCGCGAAAAGCATGTATTCGTGCTTAATACAACGAAACAAGCTGTTTTAGACCGAAACGGGCTAAATCTGAACACATCGGTTTTACAAGTATCCACGTGATACTCGTCAAAACTTTTTCTCTTATAACTGCGCGAAAAGCATGTATTCGTGCTTAATACAACGAATCAAGCTGTTTTAGACCGAAGCGAGCTAAATCTGAACACATCGGTTTTACACGTGTCCCTGTGACACGCGTCAAAACTTTTTCTCTTATAACTGCGCGAAAAGCACGTATTCTTGCTTAATACAGCGAAACAAGCTGTTTTAGACCGAAACGAGCTAAATCACAACACATCGGTTTTACAAGTGTTCCTCTGATACGCGTCGAATCTTTTTCTCTTATAACTGCGCGAAAAGCATGTATTCTTGCTTAATACAACGAAACAAGCTGTTTTAGACCGAAACGAGCTAAATCACTACACATCGGTTTTACAAGTGTTCCTCTGATACGCGTCTAAACTTTTTCTCTTATAACTGCGCGAAAAGCATGTATTCGTGCTTAATACAACGAAACAAGCTGTTTTAGACCGAAACGAGCTAAATCACAACACATCGGTTTTACAAGTGTCTCTAATACGCGTCAAAACTTTTTCTTCTGTAACTGCGCGTAAAGCATGTATTCGTGCTTAATACAACGAAACAAGCTGTTTTAGACTGAAATGAGCTAAATCTGAACACATCGGTTTTACAAGTGTCCCTGTGACACGCGTCAAAACTTTTTCTCTTATATCTGCGCGAAAAGCACGTATTCTTGCTTAATACAGCGAAACAAGCTGTTTTAGACCGAAACGAGGTAAATCTGAACACATCAGTTTTACAAGTTTCCCTGTGACATGCCTTTAAAACTTTTTCTCTTATAACTGCGCGAAAAGCATGTATTCCTGCTTAATACAGCGAGACAAGTTGTTTTAGACCGAAACGAGCTAAATCACAACACATCGGTTTTAAAAGTGTTCCTCTGATACGCATCAAATCCTTTTCTCTTATAACTGCGCGAAAAGCATGTATTCGTGCTTAATACAACGAAACAAGCTGTTTTAGACCGAAACGAGCTAAATCTGAACACATCGGTTTTAAAAGTGTCCATGTGATACGCGTCAAAACTTTTTCTCTTATATCTGCGCGAAAAGATTGTATGCGTGCTTAATACAACGAAACAAGCTGTTTTAGACCGAAACGAGGTAAATCTGAACACATCGGTTTTACAAGTGTCCCTGTGACATGCCTTTAAAACTTTTTCTCTTATAACTGCGCGAAAAGCATGTATTCCTGCTTAATGCAGCGAGACAAGTTGTTTTAGACCGAAACGAGCTAAATCACAACACATCGGTTTTACAAGTGTTCCTCTGATACGCATCAAATATTTTTTCTTATAACTGCGCGAAAAGCATGTATTCGTGCTTAATACAACGAAACAAGCTGTTTTAGACCGAAACGAGCTAAATCTGAACACATCGGTTTTTAAAGTGTCCATGTGATACGCGTCAAAACTTTTTCTCTTATAACTGCGCGAAAATATTGTATTCGGGCTTAATTCAACCAAACAAGCTGTTTTAGACCGAAACGAGGTAGATCTGTACACATCGGTTTTACAAGTGTCCCTGTGACACGCGTCAAAACTTTTTCTCTTATAAACGCGCGAAAAGCATGTATTCGTGCCTAACCCAAAGAAACAAGCTGTTTTAGTCCGAAAAGAGGAAAATCTGAACACATCGGTTTTACAAGTGTTCCTCTGATACGCGTCAAAACTTTTTCTCTTATAACTGCGCGAAAAGCATGTATTCTTGCTTAATACAACGAAACAAGCTGTTTTAGACCGAGATGAGCTAAATCTGAAAACATCGGTTTTACAAGTGTCCCTCTAATACGCGTCAAAACTTTTTCTTCTATAACTGCGTGAAAAGCATGTATTCGTGCTTAAAACAACGAAACAAGCTGTTTTATACCAAAACGAGCTATATCTGAACACATCGGTTTTACAAGTATCCACGTGATACTCGTCAAAACTTTTTCGCTTATAACTGCGCGAAAAGCATGTATTCGTGCTTAGTACAACGAAAGAAGCTGTTTTAGACCGAAACGAGCTAAATCTGAACACATTGGTTTTACAAGTGTCCCTGTGACACGCGTCAAAACTTTTTCTCTTATAACTGCACGAAAAGCATGTATTCTTGCTTAATACAACGAAACAAGCTGTTTTAGATCGAAACGAGCTAAATCGCAACACATCGGTTTTACAAGTTTTCCTCTGATAGGCGTCAAAACTTTTTCTCTTATAACTGCGCGAAAAGCACGTATTCGTGCTTAATACAACGAAACAAGCTGTTTTCGACCAAAACGAGCTAGATCTGAACACATCGGTTTTACAAGTGCCCATGTGATACGCGTGAAAACTTTTTCTCTTATAACTGCGCGAAAAGATTGTATTCGGGCTTAATCCAACGAAACAAGCTGTTTTAGACCGAAACGAGGTAGATCTGAACATATCGGTTTTACAAGTGTCCCTGTGACACGCGTCAAAACTTTTTCTCTTATAAACGCGCGAAAAGCATGTATTTGCGCTTAATCCAACGAAACAAGCTGTTCTAGACCGAAACGAGGTAGATTTGAACACATCGGTTTTACAAGTGTCCCTGTGACAAGCGTCAAAACTTTTTCTCTTATAACTGCGCGATATGCATGTATTCTTGCTTAATACAGCGAAACAAGTTGTTTTAGACCGAAACGAGCTAAATGACAACACATCGGTATTACAAGTATTCCTCTGATACGCTTCAAAACTTTTTGTCTTATAACTGCGCGAAAAGCATGTATTCGTGCTTAATACAACGAAACAAGCTGTTTTAGACCAAAACGAGCTGGATCTGAACACATCGGATTTACAAGTGTCTATGTGATACGAGTCAAAACTTTTTCTCTTATAACTGCGCGAAAAGCATGTATTCGTGCTTAATACAACGAAACATGCTGTTTGAGACCAAAACGAGCTAGATCTGAACACATCGGTTTTACAAGTGTCCATGTGATACGCGTCAAATCGTTTTCTCTTATAACTGCGCGAAAGGCATGTATTCGTGCTTAATACAACGAAACAAGCTGTTTTAGTCCGAAACGAGGTAAATCTGAACACATCGGTTTTACAAGTGTTCCTCTGATACGCGTCAAAACTTTTTCTCTTATAACTGCGCAAAAAGCATGTATTCTTGCTTAATACAACGAAATAAGCTGTTTTAGACCGAGATGAGCTAAATCTGAAAACATCGGTTTTACAAGTGTCCCTCTAATACGCGTCAAAACTTTTTCTTCTATAACTGGGCGAAAAGCATGTATTCGTGCTTAAAACAACGAAACAAGCTGTTTTATACCAAAACGAGCTATATCTGAACACATCGGTTTTACAAGTATCCACGTGATACTCGTTAAAACTTTTTCGCTTATAACTGCGCGAAAAGCATGAATTCGTGCTTAATACAACGAAACAAGCTGTTTTAGACTGAAACGAGCTAAATCTGAACACATCGGTTTTACAAGTGTCCCTGTGACACGGGTCAAAACTTTTTCTCTTATAACTGCGCGAAAAGCACGTATTCGTGCTTAATACAACGAATAAAGCTGTTTTAGACAGAAACGAGTTAAATCTGAACACATCGGTTTTACACGTGTCCCTGTGACACGCGTCAAAACTTTTTCTCTTATAACTGCGCGAAAAGCACGTATTCTTGCTTGATACAGCGAAACAAGCTGTTTTAGACCGAAACGAGGTAAATCTGAACACATCGGTTTTACAAGTGTCCCTGTGACATGCCTTTAAAACTTTTTCTCTTATAACTGCGCGAAAAGCATGTATTCCTGCTTAATACAGCGAGACAAGCTGTTTTAGACCGAAACGAGCTATATCTGAACACATCGGTTTTACAAGTGTCTTTGTGACACGCGCCAAAACTTTTTCTCTTATAACTGCGCGAAAAGCACGTATTCTTGCTTAATACAGCGAAACAAGCTGTTTTAGACCGAAACAAGCTAAATCACAGCACATCGGTTTTACAAGCGTTCCTCTAATACGCCTCAAAAGTTTTTCTTCTATAACTGCGCGTAAAGCGTGTATTCGTGCTTAATACAACGAAACAAGCTGTTTTAGACCGAAACGAGTAAATCACAACACATCGGTTTTACAAGTGTTCCTCTGATACGCGTCAATACTTTTTCTGTTATAACTGCGCGAAAAGCATGTATTCGTGCTTAATACAACGAAACAAGCTGTTTTAGACCGAAACGGGCGTAATCAGAACATATCGGTTTTACAAGTATCCACCTGATACTCGTCAAAACTTTTTCTCTTATAACTGCGCGAAAAGCATGTATTCGTTCTTAATACAACGAATCAAGCTGTTTTAGACCGAAACGAGCTAAATCACAACACATCGGTTTTACAAGTGTTCCTCTGATACGCGTCAAAACTTTTTCTCTTATAACTGCGCGAAAAGCATGTATTCGTGCTTAATACAACGAAACAAGCTGTTTTAGACCGAAACGAGCTAAATCACAACACATCGGTTTTACAAGTGTCTCTAATACGCGTCAAAACTTTTTCTTCTGTAACTGCCCGTAAAGCATGTATTCGTGCTTAATACAACGAAACAAGCTGTTTTAGACTGAAATGAGCTAAATCTGAACACATCGGTTTTACAAGTGTCCCTGTGACACGCGTCAAAACTTTTTCTCTTATAACTGCGCGAAAAGCATGTATTCTTGCTTAATACAACGAAACAAGCTGTTTTAGATCGAAACGAGCTAAATCGCAACACATCGGTTTTACAAGTTTTCCTCTGATAGGCGTCAAAACTTTTTCTCTTATAACTGCGCGAAAAGCACGTATTCGTGCTTAATACAACGAAACAAGCTGTTTTCGACCAAAACGAGCTAGATCTGAACACATCGGTTTTACAAGTGCCCATGTGATACGCGTGAAAACTTTTTCTCTTATAACTGCGCGAAAAGATTGTATTCGGGCTTAATCCAACGAAACAAGCTGTTTTAGACCGAAACGAGGTAGATCTGAACATATCGGTTTTACAAGTGTCCCTGTGACACGCGTCAAAACTTTTTCTCTTATAAACGCGCGAAAAGCATGTATTTGCGCTTAATCCAACGAAACAAGCTGTTCTAGACCGAAACGAGGTAGATTTGAACACATCGGTTTTACAAGTGTCCCTGTGACAAGCGTCAAAACTTTTTCTCTTATAACTGCGCGATATGCATGTATTCTTGCTTAATACAGCGAAACAAGTTGTTTTAGACCGAAACGAGCTAAATGACAACACATCGGTATTACAAGTATTCCTCTGATACGCTTCAAAACTTTTTGTCTTATAACTGCGCGAAAAGCATGTATTCGTGCTTAATACAACGAAACAAGCTGTTTTAGACCAAAACGAGCTGGATCTGAACACATCGGATTTACAAGTGTCTATGTGATACGAGTCAAAACTTTTTCTCTTATAACTGCGCGAAAAGCATGTATTCGTGCTTAATACAACGAAACATGCTGTTTGAGACCAAAACGAGCTAGATCTGAACACATCGGTTTTACAAGTGTCCATGTGATACGCGTCAAATCGTTTTCTCTTATAACTGCGCGAAAGGCATGTATTCGTGCTTAATACAACGAAACAAGCTGTTTTAGTCCGAAACGAGGTAAATCTGAACACATCGGTTTTACAAGTGTTCCTCTGATACGCGTCAAAACTTTTTCTCTTATAACTGTGCAAAAAGCATGTATTCTTGCTTAATACAACGAAATAAGCTGTTTTAGACCGAGATGAGCTAAATCTGAAAACATCGGTTTTACAAGTGTCCCTCTAATACGCGTCAAAACTTTTTCTTCTATAACTGGGCGAAAAGCATGTATTCGTGCTTAAAACAACGAAACAAGCTGTTTTATACCAAAACGAGCTATATCTGAACACATCGGTTTTACAAGTATCCACGTGATACTCGTTAAAACTTTTTCGCTTATAACTGCGCGAAAAGCATGAATTCGTGCTTAATACAACGAAACAAGCTGTTTTAGACTGAAACGAGCTAAATCTGAACACATCGGTTTTACAAGTGTCCCTGTGACACGGGTCAAAACTTTTTCTCTTATAACTGCGCGAAAAGCACGTATTCGTGCTTAATACAACGAATAAAGCTGTTTTAGACCGAAACGAGTTAAATCTGAACACATCGGTTTTACACGTGTCCCTGTGACACGCGTCAAAACTTTTTCTCTTATAACTGCGCGAAAAGCACGTATTCTTGCTTGATACAGCGAAACAAGCTGTTTTAGACCGAAACGAGGTAAATCTGAACACATCGGTTTTACAAGTGTCCCTGTGACATGCCTTTAAAACTTTTTCTCTTATAACTGCGCGAAAAGCATGTATTCCTGCTTAATACAGCGAGACAAGCTGTTTTAGACCGAAACGAGCTATATCTGAACACATCGGTTTTACAAGTGTCTTTGTGACACGCGCCAAAACTTTTTCTCTTATAACTGCGCGAAAAGCACGTATTCTTGCTTAATACAGCGAAACAAGCTGTTTTAGACCGAAACAAGCTAAATCACAGCACATCGGTTTTACAAGCGTTCCTCTAATACGCCTCAAAAGTTTTTCTTCTATAACTGCGCGTAAAGCATGTATTCGTGCTTAATACAACGAAACAAGCTGTTTTAGACCGAAACGAGTAAATCACAACACATCGGTTTTACAAGTGTTCCTCTGATACGCGTCAATACTTTTTCTGTTATAACTGCGCGAAAAGCATGTATTCGTGCTTAATACAACGAAACAAGCTGTTTTAGACCGAAACGGGCGTAATCAGAACATATCGGTTTTACAAGTATCCACCTGATACTCGTCAAAACTTTTTCTCTTATAACTGCGCGAAAAGCATGTATTCGTTCTTAATACAACGAATCAAGCTGTTTTAGACCGAAACGAGCTAAATCACAACACATCGGTTTTACAAGTGTTCCTCTGATACGCGTCAAAACTTTTTCTCTTATAACTGCGCGAAAAGCATGTATTCGTGCTTAATACAACGAAACAAGCTGTTTTAGACCGAAACGAGCTAAATCACAACACATCGGTTTTACAAGTGTCTCTAATACGCGTCAAAACTTTTTCTTCTGTAACTGCCCGTAAAGCATGTATTCGTGCTTAATACAACGAAACAAGCTGTTTTAGACTGAAATGAGCTAAATCTGAACACATCGGTTTTACAAGTGTCCCTGTGACACGCGTCAAAACTTTTTCTCTTATAACTGCGCGAAAAGCATGTATTCTTGCTTAATACAACGAAACAAGCTGTTTTAGACCGAGATGAGCTAAATCTGAAAACATCGGTTTTACAAGTGTCCCTCTAAAACGCGTCAAAACTTTTTCTTCTATAACTGCGCGAAAAGCATGTATTCGTGCTTAAAACAACGAAACAAGCTGTTTTATACCAAAACGAGCTATATCTGAACACATCGGTTTTACAAGTATCCACGTGATACTCGTCAAAACTTTTTCGCTTATAAATGCGCGAAAAGCATGTATTCGTGCTTAGTACAACGAAAGAAGCTGTTTTAGACCGAAACGAGCTAAATCTGAACACATCGGTTTTACAAGTGTCCCTCGAATACGCGTCAAAACTTTTTCTTCTATAACTGCGCGAAAAGCACGTATTCTTGCTTAATACAGCGAAACAAGCTGTTTTAGACGGAAACGAGCTAAATCACACCACATCGGTTTTACAAGTGTTCCTCTGATACGCGTGTAAACTTTTTCTCTTATAACTGCCCGAAAAGCATGTATTCTTGCTTAATAGAGCGAAACAAGCTGTTTTAGACCGAAACGAGCTAAATCACAACACATCGGTTTTACAAGTGTTCCTCTGATACGCGTCAAAACTTTTTCTCTTATAACTGCGCGAAAAGCATGTATTCGTGCTTAATACAACGAAACAAGCTGTTTTAGACCGAAACAAGCTAAATCACAACACATCGGTTTTACAAGTGTCTCTAATACGCGTCAAAACTTTTTCTTCTGTAACTGCCCGTAAAGCATGTATTCGTGCTTAATACAACGAAACAAGCTGTTTTAGACTGAAATGAGCTAAATCTGAACACATCGGTTTTACAAGTGTCCCTGTGACACGCGTCAAAACTTTTTCTCTTATAACTGCGCGAAAAGCATGTATTCTTGCTTAATACAACGAAACGAGCTGTTATAGACCGAGATGAGCTAAATCTGAAAACATCGGTTTTACAAGTGTCCCTCTAATACGCGTCAAAACTTTTTCTTCTATAACTGCGCGAAAAGCATGTATTCGTGCTTAAAACAACGAAACAAGCTGTTTTATACCAAAACGAGCTATATCTGAACACATCGGTTTTACAAGTATCCACGTGATACTCGTCAAAACTTTTTCGCTTATAAATGCGCGAAAAGCATGTATTCGTGCTTAGTACAACGAAAGAAGCTGTTTTAGACCGAAACGAGCTAAATCTGAACACATTGGTTTTACAAGTGTCCCTGTGACACGCGTCAAAACTTTTTCTCTTATAACTGCGCGAAAAGCATGTATTCGTGCTTAATACAACGAAACAAGCTGTTTTAGACCGAAACGAGCTAAATCTGAACACATGGGTTTTACAAGTGTCCCTGTGACAAGCGTCAAAACTTTTTCTCTTATAACTGCACGAAAAGCATGTATTCTTGCTTAATACAACGAAACAAGCTGTTTTAGATCGAAACGAGCTAAATCGCAACACATCGCTTTTACAAGTTTTCCTCTGATAGGCGTCAAAACTTTTTCTCTTATAACTGCGCGAAAAGCACGTATTCGTGCTTAATACAACGAAACAAGCTGTTTTCGACCAAAACGAGCTAGATCTGAACACATCGGTTTTACAAGTGCCCATGTGTACGCGTGAAAACTTTTTCTCTTATAACTGCGCGAAAAGATTGTATTCGGGCTTAATCCAACGAAACAAGCTGTTTTAGACCGAAACGAGGTAGATCTGAACATATCGGTTTTACAAGTGTCCCTGTGACACGCGTCAAAACTTTTTCTCTTATAAACGCGCGAAAAGCATGTATTTGCGCTTAATCCAACGAAACAAGCTGTTCTAGACCGAAACGAGGTAGATTTGAACACATCGGTTTTACAAGTGTCCCTGTGACAAGCGTCAAAACTTTTTCTCTTATAACTGCGCGATATGCATGTATTCTTGCTTAATACAGCGAAACAAGTTGTTTTAGACCGAAACGAGCTAAATGACAACACATCGGTATTACAAGTATTCCTCTGATACGCTTCAAAACTTTTTGTCTTATAACTGCGCGAAAAGCATGTATTCGTGCTTAATACAACGAAACAAGCTGTTTTAGACCAAAACGAGCTGGATCTGAACACATCGGATTTACAAGTGTCTATGTGATACGAGTCAAAACTTTTTCTCTTATAACTGCGCGGAAAGCATGTATTCGTGCTTAATACAACGAAACATGCTGTTTGAGACCAAAACGAGCTAGATCTGAACACATCGGTTTTACAAGTGTCCATGTGATACGCGTCAAATCGTTTTCTCTTATAACTGCGCGAAAGGCATGTATTCGTGCTTAATACAACGAAACAAGCTGTTTTAGTCCGAAACGAGGTAAATCTGAACACATCGGTTTTACAAGTGTTCCTCTGATACGCGTCAAAACTTTTTCGCTTATAACTGCGCGAAAAGCATGAATTCGTGCTTAATACAACGAAACAAGCTGTTTTAGACTGAAACGAGCTAAATCTGAACACATCGGTTTTACAAGTGTCCCTGTGACACGGGTCAAAACTTTTTCTCTTATAACTGCGCGAAAAGCACGTATTCGTGCTTTATACAACGAATAAAGCTGTTTTAGACCGAAACGAGTTAAATCTGAACACATCGGTTTTACACGTGTTCCTGTGACACGCGTCAAAACTTTTTCTCTTATAACTGCGCGAAAAGCACGTATTCTTGCTTGATACAGCGAAACAAGCTGTTTTAGACCGAAACGAGGTAAATCTGAACACATCGGTTTTACAAGTGTCCCTGTGACAGGCCTTTAAAAATTTTTCTCTTATAACTGCGCGAAAAGCATGTATTCCTGCTTAATACAGCGAGACAAGCTGTTTTAGACCGAAACGAGCTATATCTGAACACATCGGTTTTACAAGTGTCTTTGTGACACGCGCCAAAACTTTTTCTCTTATAACTGCGCGAAAAGCACGTATTCTTGCTTAATACAGCGAAACAAGCTGTTTTAGACCGAAACAAGCTAAATCACAACACATCGGTTTTACAAGCGTTCCTCTAATACGCCTCAAAAGTTTTTCTTCTATAACTGCGCGTAAAGCATGTATTCGTGCTTAATACAACGAAACAAGCTGTTTTAGACCGAAACGAGTTAAATCACAACACATCGGATTTACAAGTGTTCCTCTGATACGCGTCAATACTTTTTCTGTTATAACTGCACGAAATGCATGTATTCGTGCCTAATACAACGAAACAAGCTGTTTTAGACCGAAACGGGCGTAATCAGAACATATCGGTTTTACAAGTATCCACCTGATACTCGTCAAAACTTTTTCTCTTATAACTGCGCGAAAAGCATGTATTCGTTCTTAATACAACGAATCAAGCGGTTTTAGACCGAAACGAGTTAAATCTGAACACATCGGTTTTACACGTGTCCCTGTGACACGCGTCAAAACTTTTTCTCTTATAACTGCGCGAAAAGCACGTATTCTTGCTGAATACAGCGAAACAAGCTGTTTTAGACGGAAACGAGCTAAATCACAACACATCGGTTTTACAAGTGTTCCTCTGATACGCGTCTAAACTTTTTCTCTTATAACTGCCCGAAAAGCATGTATTCTTGCTTAATAGAGCGAAACAAGCTGTTTTAGACCGAAACGAGCTAAATCACAACACATCGGTTTTACAAGTGTTCCTCTGATACGCGTCAAAACTTTTTCTCTTATAACTGCGCGAAAAGCATGTATTCGTGCTTAATACAACGAAACAAGCTGTTTTAGACCGAAACGAGCTAAATCACAACACATCGGTTTTACAAGTGTCTCTAATACGCGTCAAAACTTTTTCTTCTGTAACTGCCCGTAAAGCATGTATTCGTGCTTAATACAACGAAACAAGCTGTTTTAGACTGAAATGAGCTAAATCTGAACACATCGGTTTTACAAGTGTCCCTGTGACACGCTTCAAAACTTTTTCTCTTATAACTGCGCGAAAAGCATGTATTCTTGCTTAATACAACGAAACAAGCTGTTTTAGACCGAGATGAGCTAAATCTGAAAACATCGGTTTTACAAGTGTCCCTCTAAAACGCGTCAAAACTTTTTCTTCTATAACTGCGCGAAAAGCATGTATTCGTGCTTAAAACAACGAAACAAGCTGTTTTATACCAAAACGAGCTATATCTGAACACATCGGTTTTACAAGTATCCACGTGATACTCGTCAAAACTTTTTCGCTTATAAATGCGCGAAAAGCATGTATTCGTGCTTAGTACAACGAAAGAAGCTGTTTTAGACCGAAACGAGCTAAATCTGAACACATCGGTTTTACAAGTGTCCCTCTAATACGCGTCAAAACTTTTTCTTCTATAACTGCGCGAAAAGCACGTATTCTTGCTTAATACAGCGAAACAAGCTGTTTTAGACGGAAACGAGCTAAATCACAACACATCGGTTTTACAAGTGTTCCTCTGATACGCGTGTAAACTTTTTCTCTTATAACTGCCCGAAAAGCATGTATTCTTGCTTAATAGAGCGAAACAAGCTGTTTTAGACCGAAACGAGCTAAATCACAACACATCGGTTTTACAAGTGTTCCTCTGATACGCGTCAAAACTTTTTCTCTTATAACTGCGCGAAAAGCATGTATTCGTGCTTAATACAACGAAACAAGCTGTTTTAGACCGAAACAAGCTAAATCACAACACATCGGTTTTACAAGTGTCTCTAATACGCGTCAAAACTTTTTCTTCTGTAACTGCCCGTAAAGCATGTATTCGTGCTTAATACAACGAAACAAGCTGTTTTAGACTGAAATGAGCTAAATCTGAACACATCGGTTTTACAAGTGTCCCTGTGACACGCGTCAAAACTTTTTCTCTTATAACTGCGCGAAAAGCATGTATTCTTGCTTAATACAACGAAACAAGCTGTTTTAGACCGAGATGAGCTAAATCTGAAAACATCGGTTTTACAAGTGTCCCTCTAATACGCGTCAAAACTTTTTCTTCTATAACTGCGCGAAAAGCATGTATTCGTGCTTAAAACAACGAAACAAGCTGTTTTATACCAAAACGAGCTATATCTGAACACATCGGTTTTACAAGTATCCACGTGATACTCGTCAAAACTTTTTCGCTTATAAATGCGCGAAAAGCATGTATTCGTGCTTAGTACAACGAAAGAAGCTGTTTTAGACCGAAACGAGCTAAATCTGAACACATTGGTTTTACAAGTGTCCCTGTGACACGCGTCAAAACTTTTTCTCTTATAACTGCGCGAAAAGCATGTATTCGTGCCTAATACAACGAAACAAGCTGTTTTAGACCGAAACGAGCTAAATCTGAACACATCGGTTTTACAAGTGTCCCTGTGACAAGCGTCAAATCTTTTTCTCTTATAACTGCGCGAAAAGCATGTATTCTTGCTTAATACAGCGAAACAAGCTGTTTTAGACCGAAACGAGCTAAATCACAACACATCGGTATTACAAGTGTTCCACGTGATACTCGTCAAAACTTTTTCTCTTATAACTGCGCGAAAAGCATGTATTCGTGCTTAATACAACGAAACAAGCTGTTTTAGACCGAAACGGGCGTAATCTGAACACATCGGTTTTACAAGTATCCACGTGATACTCGTCAAAACTTTTTCTCTTATAACTGCGCGAAAAGCATGTATTCGTTCTTAATACAACGAATCAAGCTGTTTTAGACCGAAACGAGCTAAATCTGAACACATCGGTTTTACACGTGTCCCTGTGACACGCGTCAAAACTTTTTCTCTTATAACTGCGCGAAAAGCACGTATTCTTGCTTAATACAGCGAAACAAGCTGTTTTAGACCGAAACGAGCTAAAACAGAACACATCGGTTTTACAAGTGTTCCTCTAATACGCGTCAAATCTTTTTCTCTTATAACTGCGCGAAAAGCATGTATTCTTGCTTAATACAACGAAACAAGCTGTTTTAGACCGAAACGAGCTAAATCACAACACATCGGTTTTACAAGTGTTCCTCTGATACGCGTCTAAACTTTTTCTCTTATAACTGCCCGAAAAGCATGTATTCTTGCTTAATAGAGCGAAACAAGCTGTTTTAGACCGAAACGAGCTAAATCACAACACATCGGTTTTACAAGTGTTCCTCTGATACGCGTCAAAACGTTTTCTCTTATAACTGCGCGAAAAGCATGTATTCGTGCTTAATACAACGAAACAAGCTGTTTTAGACCGAAACGAGCTAAATCACAACACATCGGTTTTAAAAATGTCTCTAATACGCGTCAAAACTTTTTCTTCTGTAACTGCCCGTAAAGCATGTATTCGTGCTTAATACAACGAAACAAGCTGTTTTAGACTGAAATGAGCTAAATCTGAACACATCGGTTTTACAAGTGTCCCTGTGACACGCATCAAAACTTTTTCTCTTTTAACTGCGCGAAAAGCACGTATTCATGCTTAATACAACGAATCAAGCTGTTTTAGACCGAAACGAGTTAAATCTGAACACATCGGTTTTACACGTGTCCTTGTGACAGGCGTCAAAACTTTTTCTCTTATAACTGCGCGAAAAGCACGTATTCTTGCTTAATACAGCGAAACAAGCTGTTTTAGACCGAAACGAGGTAAATCTGAACACATCGGTTTTACAAGTGTCCCTGTGACATGCCTTTAAAACTTTTTCTCTTATAACTGCGCGAAAAGCATGTATTCCTGCTTAATACAGCGAGACAAGTTGTTATAGACCGAAACGAGCTAAATCACAACACATCGGTTTTACAAGTGTTCCTCTGATACGCATCAAATCTTTTTCTCTTATAACTGCGCGAAAAGCATGTATTCGTGCTTAATACAACGAAACAAGCTGTTTTAGACCGAAACGAGCTAAATCTGAACACATCGGTTTTAAAAGTGTCCATGTGATACGCGTCAAAACTTTTTCTTCTATAACTGGGCGAAAAGCATGTATTCGTGCTTAAAACAACGAAACAAGCTGTTTTATACCAAAACGAGCTATATCTGAACACATCGGTTTTACAAGTATCCACGTGATACTCGTCAAAACTTTTTCGCTTATAACTGCGCGAAAAGCATGTATTCGTGCTTAATACAACGAAACAAGCTGTTTTAGACCGAAACGAGCTAAATCACAACACATCGGTTTTACAAGCGTTCCTCTGATACGCGTCAAATCTTTTTCTCTTATAACTGCGCGAAAAGCATGTATTCTTGCTTATACAACGAAACAAGCTGTTTTAGACCGAAACGAGCTAAATCACAACACATCGGTTTTACAAGTGTTCCTCTGATACGCGTCAAAACTTTTTCTCTTATAACTGCGCGAAAAGCATGTATTCGTGCCTAATACAACGACACAAGCTGTTTTAGACCGAAACGAGCTAAATCACAACACATCGGTTTTACAAGTGTCTCTCTAATACGCGTCAAAACGTTTTCTTCTATAACTGCGCGTAAAGCATGTATTCGTGCTTAATACAACGAAACAAGCTGTTTTAGAGTGAAATGAGCTAAATCTGAACACATCGGTTTTACAAGTGTCCCTGTGACACGCATCAAAACTTTTTCTCTTATAACTGCGCGAAAAGCACGTATTCATGCTTAATACAACGAATCAAGCTGTTTTAGACCGAAACGAGTTAAATCTGAACACATCGGTTTTACACGTGTCCTTGTGACAGGCGTCAAAACTTTTTCTCTTATAACTGCGCGAAAAGCACGTATTCTTGCTTAATACAGCGAAACAAACTGTTTCAGACCGAAACGAGGTAAATCTGAACACATCGGTTTTACAAGTGTCCCTGTGACATGCCTTTAAAACTTTTTCTCTTATAACTGCGCGAAAAGCATGTATTCCTGCTTAATACAGCGAGACAAGTTGTTTTAGACCGAAACGAGCTAAATCACAACACATCGGTTTTACAAGTGTTCCTCTGATACGCATCAAATCTTTTTCTCTTATAACTGCGCGAAAAGCATGTATTCGTGCTTAATACAACGAAACAAGCTGTTTTAGACCGAAACGAGCTAAATCTGAACACATCGGTTTTAAAAGTGTCCATGTGATACGCGTCAAAACTTTTTCTTCTATAACTGGGCGAAAAGCATGTATTCGTGCTTAAAACAACGAAACAAGCTGTTTTATACCAAAACGAGCTATATCTGAACACATCGGTTTTACAAGTATCCACGTGATACTCGTCAAAACTTTTTCGCTTATAACTGCGCGAAAAGCATGTATTCGTGCTTAATACAACGAAACAAGCTGTTTTAGACCGAAACGAGCTAAATCACAACACATCGGTTTTACAAGCGTTCCTCTGATACGCGTCAAATCTTTTTCTCTTATAACTGCGCGAAAAGCATGTATTCTTGCTTATACAACGAAACAAGCTGTTTTAGACCGAAACGAGCTAAATCACAACACATCGGTTTTACAAGTGTTCCTCTGATACGCGTCAAAACGTTTTCTCTTATAACTGCGCGAAAAGCATGTATTCGTGCTTAATACAACGACACAAGCTGTTTTAGACCGAAACGAGCTAAATCACAACACATCGGTTTTACAAGTGTCTCTCTAATACGCGTCAAAACTTTTTCTTCTATAACTGCGCGTAAAGCATGTATTCGTGCTTAATACAACGAAACAAGCTGTTTTAGACCGAAACGAGCTAAATCACAACACATCGGTTTTACAAGTGTTCCTCTGATACGCATCAAATCTTTTTCTCTTATAACTGCGCGAAAAGCATGTATTCTTGCTTAATACAACGAAACAAGCTGTTTTAGACCGAAACGAGCTAAATCACAACACATCGGTTTTACAAGTGTTCCTCTGATACGCGTCTAAACTTTTTCTCTTATAACTGCCCGAAAAGCATGTATTCTTGCTTAATAGAGCGAAACAAGCTGTTTTAGACCGAAACGAGCTAAATCACAACACATCGGTTTTACAAGTGTTCCTCTGATACGCGTCAAAACTTTTTCTCTTATAACTGCGCGAAAAGCATGTATTCGTGCTTAATACAACGAAACAAGCTGTTTTAGACCGAAACGAGCTAAATCACAACACATCGGTTTTACAAGTGTCTCTAATACGCGTCAAAACTTTTTCTTCTGTAACTGCCCGTAAAGCATGTATTCGTGCTTAATACAACGAAACAAGCTGTTTTAGACTGAAATGAGCTAAATCTGAACACATCGGTTTTACAAGTGTCCCTGTGACACGCATCAAAACTTTTTCTCTTATAACTGCGCGAAAAGCACGTATTCATGCTTAATACAACGAATCAAGCTGTTTTAGACCGAAACGAGTTAAATCTGAACACATCGGTTTTACACGTGTCCTTGTGACCGGCGTCAAAACTTTTTCTCTTATAACTGCGCGAAAAGCACGTATTCTTGCTTAATACAGCGAAACAAGCTGTTTTAGACCGAAACGAGGTAAATCTGAACACATCGGTTTTACAAGTGTCCCTGTGACATGCCTTTAAAACTTTTCTCTTATAACTGCGCGAAAAACATGTATTCCTGCCTAATACAGCGAGACAAGTTGTTTTAGACCGAAATGAGCTAAATCACAACACATCGGTTTTACAAGTGTTCCTCTGATACGCATCAAATCTTTTTCTCTTATATCTGCGCGAAAAGCATGTATTCGTGCTTAATACAACGAAACAAGCTGTTTTAGACCGAAACGAGCTAAATCTGAACACATCGGTTTTAAAAGTGTCCATGTGATACGCGTCAAAACTTTTTCTCTTATAACTGCGCGAAAAGCATGTATTCTTGCTTAATACAATGAAACAAGCTGTTTTAGACCGAGATGAGCTAAATCTTAAAACATCGGTTTTACAAGTGTCCCTCTAATACGCGTCAAAACTTTTTCTTCTATAACTGGGCGAAAAGCATGTATTCGTGCTTAAAACAACGAAACAAGCTGTTTTATACCAAAACGAGCTATATCTGAACACATCGGTTTTACAAGTATCCACGTATTACTCGTCAAAACTTTTTCGCTTATAACTGCGCGAAAAGCATGTATTCGTGCTTAATACAACGAAACAAGCTGTTTTAGACCGAAACGAGCTAAATCACAACACATCGGTTTTACAAGCGTTCCTCTGATACGCGTCAAATCTTTTTCTCTTATAACTGCGCGAAAAGCATGTATTCTTGCTTATACAACGAAACAAGCTGTTTTAGACCGAAACGAGCTAAATCACAACACATCGGTTTTACAAGTGTTCCTCTGATACGCGTCAAAACTTTTTCTCTTATAACTGCGCGAAAAGCATGTATTCGTGCTTAATACAACGACACAAGCTGTTTTAGACCGAAACGAGCTAAATCACAACACATCGGTTTTACAAGTGTCTCTCTAATACGCGTCAAAACTTTTTCTTCTATAACTGCGCGTAAAGCATGTATTCGTGCTTAATACAACGAAACAAGCTGTTTTAGACCGAAACGAGCTAAATCACAACACATCGGTTTTACAAGTGTTCCTCTGATACGCATCAAATCTTTTTCTCTTATAACTGCGCGAAAAGCATGTATTCTTGCTTAATACAACGAAACAAGCTGTTTTAGACCGAAACGAGCTAAATCACAACACATCGGTTTTACAAGTGTTCCTCTGATACGCGTCTAAACTTTTTCTCTTATAACTGCCCGAAAAGCATGTATTCTTGCTTAATAGAGCGAGACAAGTTGTTTTAGACCGAAACGAGCTAAATCACAACACATCGGTTTTACAAGTGTTCCTCTGATACGCATCAAATCTTTTTCTCTTATAACTGCGCGAAAAGCATGTATTCGTGCTTAATACAACGAAACAAGCTGTTTTAGACCGAAACGAGCTAAATCTGAACACATCGGTTTTAAAAGTGTCCATGTGATACGCGTCAAAACTTTTTCTTCTATAACTGGGCGAAAAGCATGTATTCGTGCTTAAAACAACGAAACAAGCTGTTTTATACCAAAACGAGCTATATCTGAACACATCGGTTTTACAAGTATCCACGTGATACTCGTCAAAACTTTTTCGCTTATAACTGCGCGAAAAGCATGTATTCTTGCTTAATACAACGAAACGAGCTGTTATAGACCGAGATGAGCTAAATCTGAAAACATCGGTTTTACAAGTGTCCCTCTAATACGCGTCAAAACTTTTTCTTCTATAACTGCGCGAAAAGCATGTATTCGTGCTTAAAACAACGAAACAAGCTGTTTTATACCAAAACGAGCTATATCTGAACACATCGGTTTTACAAGTATCCACGTGATACTCGTCAAAACTTTTTCGCTTATAAATGCGCGAAAAGCATGTATTCGTGCTTAGTACAACGAAAGAAGCTGTTTTAGACCGAAACGAGCTAAATCTGAACACATTGGTTTTACAAGTGTCCCTGTGACACGCGTCAAAACTTTTTCTCTCATAACTGCGCGAAAAGCACGTATTCGTGCTTAATACAACGAAACAAGCTGTTTTCGACCAAAACGAGCTAGATCTGAACACATCGGTTTTACAAGTGCCCATGTGTACGCGTGAAAACTTTTTCTCTTATAACTGCGCGAAAAGATTGTATTCGGGCTTAATCCAACGAAACAAGCTGTTTTAGACCGAAACGAGGTAGATCTGAACATATCGGTTTTACAAGTGTCCCTGTGACACGCGTCAAAACTTTTTCTCTTATAAACGCGCGAAAAGCATGTATTTGCGCTTAATCCAACGAAACAAGCTGTTCTAGACCGAAACGAGGTAGATTTGAACACATCGGTTTTACAAGTGTCCCTGTGACAAGCGTCAAAACTTTTTCTCTTATAACTGCGCGATATGCATGTATTCTTGCTTAATACAGCGAAACAAGTTGTTTTAGACCGAAACGAGCTAAATGACAACACATCGGTATTACAAGTATTCCTCTGATACGCTTCAAAACTTTTTGTCTTATAACTGCGCGAAAAGCATGTATTCGTGCTTAATACAACGAAACAAGCTGTTTTAGACCAAAACGAGCTGGATCTGAACACATCGGATTTACAAGTGTCTATGTGATACGAGTCAAAACTTTTTCTCTTATAACTGCGCGGAAAGCATGTATTCGTGCTTAATACAACGAAACATGCTGTTTGAGACCAAAACGTGCTAGATCTGAACACATCGGTTTTACAAGTGTCCATGTGATACGCGTCAAATCGTTTTCTCTTATAACTGCGCGAAAGGCATGTATTCGTGCTTAATACAACGAAACAAGCTGTTTTAGTCCGAAACGAGGTAAATCTGAACACATCGGTTTTACAAGTGTTCCTCTGATACGCGTCAAAACTTTTTCGCTTATAACTGCGCGAAAAGCATGAATTCGTGCTTAATACAACGAAACAAGCTGTTTTAGACTGAAACGAGCTAAATCTGAACACATCGGTTTTACAAGTGTCCCTGTGACACGGGTCAAAACTTTTTCTCTTATAACTGCGCGAAAAGCACGTATTCGTGCTTAATACAACGAATAAAGCTGTTTTAGACCGAAACGAGTTAAATCTGAACACATCGGTTTTACACGTGTTCCTGTGACACGCGTCAAAACTTTTTCTCTTATAACTGCGCGAAAAGCACGTATTCTTGCTTGATACAGCGAAACAAGCTGTTTTAGACCGAAACGAGGTAAATCTGAACACATCGGTTTTACAAGTGTCCCTGTGACAGGCCTTTAAAACTTTTTCTCTTATAACTGCGCGAAAAGCATGTATTCCTGCTTAATACAGCGAGACAAGCTGTTTTAGACCGAAACGAGCTATATCTGAACACATCGGTTTTACAAGTGTCTTTGTGACACGCGCCAAAACTTTTTCTCTTATAACTGCGCGAAAAGCACGTATTCTTGCTTAATACAGCGAAACAAGCTGTTTTAGACCGAAACAAGCTAAATCACAACACATCGGTTTTACAAGCGTTCCTCTAATACGCCTCAAAAGTTTTTCTTCTATAACTGCGCGTAAAGCATGTATTCGTGCTTAATACAACGAAACAAGCTGTTTTAGACCGAAACGAGTTAAATCACAACACATCGGATTTACAAGTGTTCCTCTGATACGCGTCAATACTTTTTCTGTTATAACTGCACGAAAAGCATGTATTCGTGCTTAATACAACGAAACAAGCTGTTTTAGACCGAAACGGGCGTAATCAGAACATATCGGTTTTACAAGTATCCACCTGATACTCGTCAAAACTTTTTCTCTTATAACTGCGCGAAAAGCATGTATTCGTTCTTAATACAACGAATCAAGCGGTTTTAGACCGAAACGAGTTAAATCTGAACACATCGGTTTTACACGTGTCCCTGTGACACGCGTCAAAACTTTTTCTCTTATAACTGCGCCAAAAGCACGTATTCTTGCTGAATACAGCGAAACAAGCTGTTTTAGACGGAAACGAGCTAAATCACAACACATCGGTTTTACAAGTGTTCCTCTGATACGCGTCTAAACTTTTTCTCTTATAACTGCCCGAAAAGCATGTATTCTTGCTTAATAGAGCGAAACAAGCTGTTTTAGACCGAAACGAGCTAAATCACAACACATCGGTTTTACAAGTGTTCCTCTGATACGCGTCAAAACTTTTTCTCTTATAACTGCGCGAAAAGCATGTATTCGTGCTTAATACAACGAAACAAGCTGTTTTAGACCGAAACAAGCTAAATCACAACACATCGGTTTTACAAGTGTCTCTAATACGCGTCAAAACTTTTTCTTCTGTAACTGCCCGTAAAGCATGTATTCGTGCTTAATACAACGAAACAAGCTGTTTTAGACTGAAATGAGCTAAATCTGAACACATCGGTTTTACAAGTGTCCCTGTGACACGCGTCAAAACTTTTTCTCTTATAACTGCGCGAAAAGCATGTATTCTTGCTTAATACAACGAAACAAGCTGTTTTAGACCGAGATGAGCTAAATCTGAAAACATCGGTTTTACAAGTGTCCCTCTAATACGCGTCAAAACTTTTTCTTCTATAACTGCGCGAAAAGCATGTATTCGTGCTTAAAACAACGAAACAAGCTGTTTTATACCAAAACGAGCTATATCTGAACACATCGGTTTTACAAGTATCCACGTGATACTCGTCAAAACTTTTTCGCTTATAAATGCGCGAAAAGCATGTATTCGTGCTTAGTACAACGAAAGAAGCTGTTTTAGACCGAAACGAGCTAAATCTGAACACATTGGTTTTACAAGTGTCCCTGTGACACGCGTCAAAACTTTTTCTCTTATAACTGCGCGAAAAGCATGTATTCGTGCCTAATACAACGAAACAAGCTGTTTTAGACGGAAACGAGCTAAATCACAACACATCGGTTTTACAAGTGTTCCTCTGATACGCGTGTAAACTTTTTCTCTTATAACTGCCCGAAAAGCATGTATTCTTGCTTAATAGAGCGAAACAAGCTGTTTTAGACCGAAACGAGCTAAATCACAACACATCGGTTTTACAAGTGTTCCTCTGATACGCGTCAAAACTTTTTCTCTTATAACTGCGCGAAAAGCATGTATTCGTGCTTAATACAACGAAACAAGCTGTTTTAGACCGAAACAAGCTAAATCACAACACATCGGTTTTACAAGTGTCTCTAATACGCGTCAAAACTTTTTCTTCTGTAACTGCCCGTAAAGCATGTATTCGTGCGTAATACAACGAAACAAGCTGTTTTAGACTGAAATGAGCTAAATCTGAACACATCGGTTTTACAAGTGTCCCTGTGACACGCGTCAAAACTTTTTCTCTTATAACTGCGCGAAAAGCATGTATTCTTGCTTAATGCAACGAAACAAGCTGTTTTAGACCGAGATGAGCTAAATCTGAAAACATCGGTTTTACAAGTGTCCCTCTAATACGCGTCAAAACTTTTTCTTCTATAACTGCGCGAAAAGCATGTATTCGTGCTTAAAACAACGAAACAAGCTGTTTTATACCAAAACGAGCTATATCTGAACACATCGGTTTTACAAGTATCCACGTGATACTCGTCAAAACTTTTTCGCTTATAAATGCGCGAAAAGCATGTATTCGTGCTTAGTACAACGAAAGAAGCTGTTTTAGACCGAAACGAGCTAAATCTGAACACATTGGTTTTACAAGTGTCCCTGTGACACGCGTCAAAACTTTTTCTCTTATAACTGCGCGAAAAGCATGTATTCGTGCCTAATACAACGAAACAAGCTGTTTTAGACCGAAACGAGCTAAATCTGAACACATCGGTTTTACAAGTGTCCCTGTGACAAGCGTCAAATCTTTTTCTCTTATAACTGCGCGAAAAGCATGTATTCTTGCTTAATACAGCGAAACAAGCTGTTTTAGACCGAAACGAGCTAAATCACAACACATCGGTATTACAAGTGTTCCACGTGATACTCGTCAAAACTTTTTCTCTTATAACTGCGCGAAAAGCATGTATTCGTGCTTAATACAACGAAACAAGCTGTTTTAGACCGAAACGGGCGTAATCTGAACACATCGGTTTTACAAGTATCCACGTGATACTCGTCAAAACTTTTTCTCTTATAACTGCGCGAAAAGCATGTATTCGTTCTTAATACAACGAATCAAGCTGTTTTAGACCGAAACGAGCTAAATCTGAACACATCGGTTTTACACGTGTCCCTGTGACACGCGTCAAAACTTTTTCTCTTATAACTGCGCGAAAAGCACGTATTCTTGCTTAATACAGCGAAACAAGCTGTTTTAGACCGAAACGAGCTAAAACAGAACACATCGGTTTTACAAGTGTTCCTCTAATACGCGTCAAATCTTTTTCTCTTATAACTGCGCGAAAAGCATGTATTCTTGCTTAATACAACGAAACAAGCTGTTTTAGACCGAAACGAGCTAAATCACAACACATCGGTTTTACAAGTGTTCCTCTGATACGCGTCTAAACTTTTTCTCTTATAACTGCCCGAAAAGCATGTATTCTTGCTTAATAGAGCGAAACAAGCTGTTTTAGACCGAAACGAGCTAAATCACAACACATCGGTTTTACAAGTGTTCCTCTGATACGCGTCAAAACGTTTTCTCTTATAACTGCGCGAAAAGCATGTATTCGTGCTTAATACAACGAAACAAGCTGTTTTAGACCGAAACGAGCTAAATCACAACACATCGGTTTTAAAAATGTCTCTAATACGCGTCAAAACTTTTTCTTCTGTAACTGCCCGTAAAGCATGTATTCGTGCTTAATACAACGAAACAAGCTGTTTTAGACTGAAATGAGCTAAATCTGAACACATCGGTTTTACAAGTGTCCCTGTGACACGCATCAAAACTTTTTCTCTTTTAACTGCGCGAAAAGCACGTATTCATGCTTAATACAACGAATCAAGCTGTTTTAGACCGAAACGAGTTAAATCTGAACACATCGGTTTTACACGTGTCCTTGTGACAGGCGTCAAAACTTTTTCTCTTATAACTGCGCGAAAAGCACGTATTCTTGCTTAATACAGCGAAACAAGCTGTTTTAGACCGAAACGAGGTAAATCTGAACACATCGGTTTTACAAGTGTCCCTGTGACATGCCTTTAAAACTTTTTCTCTTATAACTGCGCGAAAAGCATGTATTCCTGCTTAATACAGCGAGACAAGTTGTTTTAGACCGAAACGAGCTAAATCACAACACATCGGTTTTACAAGTGTTCCTCTGATACGCATCAAATCTTTTTCTCTTATAACTGCGCGAAAAGCATGTATTCGTGCTTAATACAACGAAACAAGCTGTTTTAGACCGAAACGAGCTAAATCTGAACACATCGGTTTTAAAAGTGTCCATGTGATACGCGTCAAAACTTTTTCTTCTATAACTGGGCGAAAAGCATGTATTCGTGCTTAAAACAACGAAACAAGCTGTTTTATACCAAAACGAGCTATATCTGAACACATCGGTTTTACAAGTATCCACGTGATACTCGTCAAAACTTTTTCGCTTATAACTGCGCGAAAAGCATGTATTCGTGCTTAATACAACGAAACAAGCTGTTTTAGACCGAAACGAGCTAAATCACAACACATCGGTTTTACAAGCGTTCCTCTGATACGCGTCAAATCTTTTTCTCTTATAACTGCGCGAAAAGCATGTATTCTTGCTTATACAACGAAACAAGCTGTTTTAGACCGAAACGAGCTAAATCACAACACATCGGTTTTACAAGTGTTCCTCTGATACGCGTCAAAACTTTTTCTCTTATAACTGCGCGAAAAGCATGTATTCGTGCCTAATACAACGACACAAGCTGTTTTAGACCGAAACGAGCTAAATCACAACACATCGGTTTTACAAGTGTCTCTCTAATACGCGTCAAAACTTTTTCTTCTATAACTGCGCGTAAAGCATGTATTCGTGCTTAATACAACGAAACAAGCTGTTTTAGACTGAAATGAGCTACATCTGAACACATCGGTTTTACAAGTGTCCCTGTGACACGCATCAAAACTTTTTCTCTTATAACTGCGCGAAAAGCACGTATTCATGCTTAATACAACGAATCAAGCTGTTTTTGACCGAAACGAGTTAAATCTGAACACATCGGTTTTACACGTGTCCTTGTGACAGGCGTCAAAACTTTTTCTCTTATAACTGCGCGAAAAGCACGTATTCTTGCTTAATACAGCGAAACAAACTGTTTTAGACCGAAACGAGGTAAATCTGAACACATCGGTTTTACAAGTGTCCCTGTGACATGCCTTTAAAACTTTTTCTCTTATAACTGCGCGAAAAGCATGTATTCCTGCTTAATACAGCGAGACAAGTTGTTTTAGACCGAAACGAGCTAAATCACAACACATCGGTTTTACAAGTGTTCCTCTGATACGCATCAAATCTTTTTCTCTTATAACTGCGCGAAAAGCATGTATTCGTGCTTAATACAACGAAACAAGCTGTTTTAGACCGAAACGAGCTAAATCTGAACACATCGGTTTTAAAAGTGTCCATGTGATACGCGTCAAAACTTTTTCTTCTATAACTGGGCGAAAAGCATGTATTCGTGCTTAAAACAACGAAACAAGCTGTTTTATACCAAAACGAGCTATATCTGAACACATCGGTTTTACAAGTATCCACGTGATACTCGTCAAAACTTTTTCGCTTATAACTGCGCGAAAAGCATGTATTCGTGCTTAATACAACGAAACAAGCTGTTTTAGACCGAAACGAGCTAAATCACAACACATCGGTTTTACAAGCGTTCCTCTGATACGCGTCAAATCTTTTTCTCTTATAACTGCGCGAAAAGCATGTATTCTTGCTTATACAACGAAACAAGCTGTTTTAGACCGAAACGAGCTAAATCACAACACATCGGTTTTACAAGTGTTCCTCTGATACGCGTCAAAACTTTTTCTCTTATAACTGCGCGAAAAGCATGTATTCGTGCTTAATACAACGACACAAGCTGTTTTAGACCGAAACGAGCTAAATCACAACACATCGGTTTTACAAGTGTCTCTCTAATACGCGTCAAAACTTTTTCTTCTATAACTGCGCGTAAAGCATGTATTCGTGCTTAATACAACGAAACAAGCTGTTTTAGACCGAAACGAGCTAAATCACAACACATCGGTTTTACAAGTGTTCCTCTGATACGCATCAAATCTTTTTCTCTTATAACTGCGCGAAAAGCATGTATTCTTGCTTAATACAACGAAACAAGCTGTTTTAGACCGAAACGAGCTAAATCACAACACATCGGTTTTACAAGTGTTCCTCTGATACGCGTCTAAACTTTTTCTCTTATAACTGCCCGAAAAGCATGTATTCTTGCTTAATAGAGCGAAACAAGCTGTTTTAGACCGAAACGAGCTAAATCACAACACATCGGTTTTACAAGTGTTCCTCTGATACGCGTCAAAACTTTTTCTCTTATAACTGCGCGAAAAGCATGTATTCGTGCTTAATACAACGAAACAAGCTGTTTTAGACCGAAACGAGCTAAATCACAACACATCGGTTTTACAAGTGTCTCTAATACGCGTCAAAACTTTTTCTTCTGTAACTGCCCGTAAAGCATGTATTCGTGCTTAATACAACGAAACAAGCTGTTTTAGACTGAAATGAGCTAAATCTGAACACATCGGTTTTACAAGTGTCCCTGTGACACGCATCAAAACTTTTTCTCTTATAACTGCGCGAAAAGCACGTATTCATGCTTAATACAACGAATCAAGCTGTTTTAGACCGAAACGAGTTAAATCTGAACACATCGGTTTTACACGTGTCCTTGTGACAGGCGTCAAAACTTTTTCTCTTATAACTGCGCGAAAAGCACGTATTCTTGCTTAATACAGCGAAACAAGCTGTTTTAGACCGAAACGAGGTAAATCTGAACACATCGGTTTTACAAGTGTCCCTGTGACATGCCTTTAAAACTTTTCTCTTATAACTGCGCGAAAAGCATGTATTCCTGCCTAATACAGCGAGACAAGTTGTTTTAGACCGAAATGAGCTAAATCACAACACATCGGTTTTACAAGTGTTCCTCTGATACGCATCAAATCTTTTTCTCTTATATCTGCGCGAAAAGCATGTATTCGTGCTTAATACAACGAAACAAGCTGTTTTAGACCGAAACGAGCTAAATCTGAACACATCGGTTTTAAAAGTGTCCATGTGATACGCGTCAAAACTTTTTCTCTTATAACTGCGCGAAAAGCATGTATTCTTGCTTAATACAATGAAACAAGCTGTTTTAGACCGAGATGAGCTAAATCTTAAAACATCGGTTTTACAAGTGTCCCTCTAATACGCGTCAAAACTTTTTCTTCTATAACTGGGCGAAAAACATGTATTCGTGCTTAAAACAACGAAACAAGCTGTTTTATACCAAAACGAGCTATATCTGAACACATCGGTTTTACAAGTATCCACGTATTACTCGTCAAAACTTTTTCGCTTATAACTGCGCGAAAAGCATGTATTCGTGCTTAATACAACGAAACAAGCTGTTTTAGACCGAAACGAGCTAAATCACAACACATCGGTTTTACAAGCGTTCCTCTGATACGCGTCAAATCTTTTTCTCTTATAACTGCGCGAAAAGCATGTATTCTTGCTTATACAACGAAACAAGCTGTTTTAGACCGAAACGAGCTAAATCACAACACATCGGTTTTACAAGTGTTCCTCTGATACGCGTCAAAACTTTTTCTCTTATAACTGCGCGAAAAGCATGTATTCGTGCTTAATACAACGACACAAGCTGTTTTAGACCGAAACGAGCTAAATCACAACACATCGGTTTTACAAGTGTCTCTCTAATACGCGTCAAAACTTTTTCTTCTATAACTGCGCGTAAAGCATGTATTCGTGCTTAATACAACGAAACAAGCTGTTTTAGACCGAAACGAGCTAAATCACAACACATCGGTTTTACAAGTGTTCCTCTGATACGCATCAAATCTTTTTCTCTTATAACTGCGCGAAAAGCATGTATTCTTGCTTAATACAACGAAACAAGCTGTTTTAGACCGAAACGAGCTAAATCACAACACATCGGTTTTACAAGTGTTCCTCTGATACGCGTCTAAACTTTTTCTCTTATAACTGCCCGAAAAGCATGTATTCTTGCTTAATAGAGCGAAACAAGCTGTTTTAGACCGAAACGAGCTAAATCTTAAAACATCGGTTTTACAAGTGTCCCTCTAATACGCGTCAAAACTTTTTCTTCTATAACTGGGCGAAAAGCATGTATTCGTGCTTAAAACAACGAAACAAGCTGTTTTATACCAAAACGAGCTATATCTGAACACATCGGTTTTACAAGTATCCACGTATTACTCGTCAAAACTTTTTCGCTTATAACTGCGCGAAAAGCATGTATTCGTGCTTAATACAACGAAACAAGCTGTTTTAGACCGAAACGAGCTAAATCACAACACATCGGTTTTACAAGTGTTCCTCTGATACGCGTCTAAACTTTTTCTCTTATAACTGCCCGAAAAGCATGTATTCTTGCTTAATAGAGCGAGACAAGTTGTTTTAGACCGAAACGAGCTAAATCACAACACATCGGTTTTACAAGTGTTCCTCTGATACGCATCAAATCTTTTTCTCTTATAACTGCGCGAAAAGCATGTATTCGTGCTTAATACAACGAAACAAGCTGTTTTAGACCGAAACGAGCTAAATCTGAACACATCGGTTTTAAAAGTGTCCATGTGATACGCGTCAAAACTTTTTCTTCTATAACTGGGCGAAAAGCATGTATTCGTGCTTAAAACAACGAAACAAGCTGTTTTATACCAAAACGAGCTATATCTGAACACATCGGTTTTACAAGTATCCACGTGATACTCGTCAAAACTTTTTCGCTTATAACTGCGCGAAAAGCATGTATTCGTGCTTAATACAACGAAACAAGCTGTTTTAGACCGAAACGAGCTAAATCACAACACATCGGTTTTACAAGCGTTCCTCTGATACGCGTCAAATCTTTTTCTCTTATAACTGCGCGAAAAGCATGTATTCTTGCTTATACAACGAAACAAGCTGTTTTAGACCGAAACGAGCTAAATCACAACACATCGGTTTTACAAGTGTTCCTCTGATACGCGTCAAAACTTTTTCTCTTATAACTGCGCGAAAAGCATGTATTCGTGCTTAATACAACGACACAAGCTGTTTTAGACCGAAACGAGCTAAATCACAACACATCGGTTTTACAAGTGTCTCTCTAATACGCGTCAAAACTTTTTCTTCTATAACTGCGCGTAAAGCATGTATTCGTGCTTATTACAACGAAACAAGCTGTTTTAGACCGAAACGAGCTAAATCACAACACATCGGTTTTACAAGTGTTCCTCTGATACGCATCAAATCTTTTTCTCTTATAACTGCGCGAAAAGCATGTATTCTTGCTTAATACAACGAAACAAGCTGTTTTAGACCGAAACGAGCTAAATCACAACACATCGGTTTTACAAGTGTTCCTCTGATACGCGTCTAAACTTTTTCTCTTATAACTGCCCGAAAAGCATGTATTCTTGCTTAATAGAGCGAAACAAGCTGTTTTAGACCGAAACGAGCTAAATCACAACACATCGGTTTTACAAGTGTTCCTCTGATACGCGTCAAAACTTTTTCTCTTATAACTGCGCGAAAAGCATGTATTCGTGCTTAATACAACGAAACAAGCTGTTTTAGACCGAAACGAGCTAAATCACAACACATCGGTTTTACAAGTGTCTCTAATACGCGTCAAAACTTTTTCTTCTGTAACTGCCCGTAAAGCATGTATTCGTGCTTAATACAACGAAACAAGCTGTTTTAGACTGAAATGAGCTAAATCTGAACACATCGGTTTTACAAGTGTCCCTGTGACACGCATCAAAACTTTTTCTCTTATAACTGCGCGAAAAGCACGTATTCATGCTTAATACAACGAATCAAGCTGTTTTAGACCGAAACGAGTTAAATCTGAACACATCGGTTTTACACGTGTCCTTGTGACAGGCGTCAAAACTTTTTCTCTTATAACTGCGCGAAAAGCACGTATTCTTGCTTAATACAGCGAAACAAGATGTTTTAGACCGAAACGAGGTAAATCTGAACACATCGGTTTTACAAGTGTCCCTGTGACATGCCTTTAAAACTTTTCTCTTATAACTGCGCGAAAAGCATGTATTCTTGCCTAATACAGCGAGACAAGTTGTTTTAGACCGAAATGAGCTAAATCACAACACATCGGTTTTACAAGTGTTCCTCTGATACGCATCAAATCTTTTTCTCTTATATCTGCGCGAAAAGCATGTATTCGTGCTTAATACAACGAAACAAGCTGTTTTAGACCGAAACGAGCTAAATCTGAACACATCGGTTTTAAAAGTGTCCATGTGATACGCGTCAAAACTTTTTCTCTTATAACTGCGCGAAAAGCATGTATTCTTGCTTAATACAATGAAACAAGCTGTTTTAGACCGAGATGAGCTAAATCTTAAAACATCGGTTTTACAAGTGTCCCTCTAATACGCGTCAAAACTTTTTCTTCTATAACTGGGCGAAAAGCATGTATTCGTGCTTAAAACAACGAAACAAGCTGTTTTATACCAAAACGAGCTATATCTGAACAGATCGGTTTTACAAGTATCCACGTATTACTCGTCAAAACTTTTTCGCTTATAACTGCGCGAAAAGCATGTATTCGTGCTTAATACAACGAAACAAGCTGTTTTAGACCGAAACGAGCTAAATCACAACACATCGGTTTTACAAGCGTTCCTCTGATACGCGTCAAATCTTTTTCTCTTATAACTGCGCGAAAAGCATGTATTCTTGCTTATACAACGAAACAAGCTGTTTTAGACCGAAACGAGCTAAATCACAACACATCGGTTTTACAAGTGTTCCTCTGATACGCGTCAAAACTTTTTCTCTTATAACTGCGCGAAAAGCATGTATTCGTGCTTAATACAACGACACAAGCTGTTTTAGACCGAAACGAGCTAAATCACAACACATCGGTTTTACAAGTGTCTCTCTAATACGCGTCAAAACTTTTTCTTCTATAACTGCGCGTAAAGCATGTATTCGTGCTTAATACAACGAAACAAGCTGTTTTAGGCCGAAACGAGCTAAATCACAACACATCGGTTTTACAAGTGTTCCTCTGATACGCATCAAATCTTTTTCTCTTATAACTGCGCGAAAAGCATGTATTCTTGCTTAATACAACGAAACAAGCTGTTTTAGACCGAAACGAGCTAAATCACAACACATCGGTTTTACAAGTGTTCCTCTGATACGCGTCTAAACTTTTTCTCTTATAACTGCCCGAAAAGCATGTATTCTTGCTTAATAGAGCGAAACAAGCTGTTTTAGACCGAAACGAGCTAAATCACAACACATCGGTTTTACAAGTGTTCCTCTGATACGCGTCAAAACTTTTTCTCTTATAACTGCGCGAAAAGCATGTATTCGTGCTTAATACAACGAAACAAGCTGTTTTAGACCGAAACGAGCTAAATCACAACACATCGGTTTTACAAGTGTCTCTAATACGCGTCAAAACTTTTTCTTCTGTAACTGCCCGTAAAGCATGTATTCGTGCTTAATACAACGAAACAAGCTGTTTTAGACTGAAATGAGCTAAATCTGAACACATCGGTTTTACAAGTGTCCCTGTGACACGCATCAAAACTTTTTCTCTTATAACTGCGCGAAAAGCACGTATTCATGCCTAATACAACGAATCAAGCTGTTTTAGACCGAAACGAGTTAAATCTGAACACATCGGTTTTACACGTGTCCTTGTGACAGGCGTCAAAACTTTTCTCTTATAACTGCGCGAAAAGCATGTATTCCTGCCTAATACAGCGAGACAAGTTGTTTTAGACCGAAATGAGCTAAATCACAACACATCGGTTTTACAAGTGTTCCTCTGATACGCTTCAAAACTTTTTCTCTTATAACTGCGCGAAAAGCATGTATTCTTGCTTAATACAATGAAACAAGTTGTTTTAGACCGAGATGAGCTAAATCTGAAAACATCGGTTTTACAAGTGTCCCTCTAATACGCGTCAAAACTTTTTCTTCTATAACTGGGCGAAAAGCATGTATTCGTGCTTAAAACAACGAAACAAGCTGTTTTATACCAAAACGAGCTATATCTGAACACATCGGTTTTACAAGTATCCACGTATTACTCGTCAAAACTTTTTCGCTTATAACTGCGCGAAAAGCATGTATTCGTGCTTAATACAACGAAACAAGCTGTTTTAGACCGAAACGAGCTAAATCACAACACATCGGTTTTACAAGCGTTCCTCTGATACGCGTCAAATCTTTTTCTCTTATAACTGCGCGAAAAGCATGTATTCTTGCTTATACAACGAAACAAGCTGTTTTAGACCGAAACGAGCTAAATCACAACACATCGGTTTTACAAGTGTTCCTCTGATACGCGTCAAAACTTTTTCTCTTATAACTGCGCGAAAAGCATGTATTCGTGCTTAATACAACGACACAAGCTGTTTTAGACCGAAACGAGCTAAATCACAACACATCGGTTTTACAAGTGTCTCTCTAATACGCGTCAAAACTTTTTCTTCTATACTGCGCGTAAAGCATGTATTCGTGCTTAATACAACGAAACAAGCTGTTTTAGACCGAAACGAGCTAAATCACAACACATCGGTTTTACAAGTGTTCCTCTGATACGCATCAAATCTTTTTCTCTTATAACTGCGCGAAAAGCATGTATTCTTGCTTAATACAACGAAACAAGCTGTTTTAGACCGAAACGAGCTAAATCACAACACATCGGTTTTACAAGTGTTCCTCTGATACGCGTCTAAACTTTTTCTCTTATAACTGCCCGAAAAGCATGTATTCTTGCTTAATAGAGCGAAACAAGCTGTTTTAGACCGAAACGAGCTAAATCACAACACATCGGTTTTACAAGTGTTCCTCTGATACGCGTCAAAACTTTTTCTCTTATAACTGCGCGAAAAGCATGTATTCGTGCTTAATACAACGAAACAAGCTGTTTTGGACCGAAACGAGCTAAATCACAACACATCGGTTTTACAAGTGTCTCTAATACGCGTCAAAACTTTTTCTTCTGTAACTGCCCGTAAAGCATGTATTCGTGCTTAATACAACGAAACAAGCTGTTTTAGACTGAAATGAGCTAAATCTGAACACATCGGTTTTACAAGTGTCCCTGTGACACGCATCAAAACTTTTTCTCTTATAACTGCGCGAAAAGCACGTATTCATGCTTAATACAACGAATCAAGCTGTTTTAGACCGAAACGAGTTAAATCTGAACACATCGGTTTTACACGTGTCCTTGTGACAGGCGTCAAAACTTTTTCTCTTATAACTGCGCGAAAAGCACGTATTCTTGCTTAATACAGCGAAACAAGCTGTTTTAGACCGAAACGAGGTAAATCTGAACACATCGGTTTTACAAGTGTCCCTGTGACATGCCTTTAAAACTTTTCTCTTATAACTGCGCGAAAAGCATGTATTCCTGCCTAATACAGCGAGACAAGTTGTTTTAGACCGAAGTGAGCTAAATCACAACACATCGGTTTTACAAGTGTTCCTCTGATACGCATCAAATCTTTTTCTCTTATATCTGCGCGAAAAGCATGTATTCGTGCTTAATACAACGAAACAAGCTGTTTTAGACCGAAACGAGCCAAATCTGAACACATCGGTTTTAAAAGTGTCCATGTGATACGCGTCAAAACTTTTTCTCTTATAACTGCGCGAAAAGCATGTATTCTTGCTTAATACAATGAAACAAGCTGTTTTAGACCGAGATGAGCTAAATCTGAAAACATCGGTTTTACAAGTGTCCCTCTAATACGCGTCAAAACTTTTTCTTCTATAACTGGGCGAAAAGCATGTATTCGTGCTTAAAACAACGAAACAAGCTGTTTTATACCAAAACGAGCTATATCTGAACACATCGGTTTTACAAGTATCCACGTATTACTCGTCAAAACTTTTTCGCTTATAACTGCGCGAAAAGCATGTATTCGTGCTTAATACAACGAAACAAGCTGTTTTAGACCGAAACGAGCTAAATCACAACACATCGGTTTTACAAGCGTTCCTCTGATACGCGTCAAATCTTTTTCTCTTATAACTGCGCGAAAAGCATGTATTCTTGCTTATACAACGAAACAAGCTGTTTTAGACCGAAACGAGCTAAATCACAACACATCGGTTTTACAAGTGTTCCTCTGATACGCGTCAAAACTTTTTCTCTTATAACTGCGCGAAAAGCATGTATTCGTGCTTAATACAACGACACAAGCTGTTTTAGACCGAAACGAGCTAAATCACAACACATCGGTTTTACAAGTGTCTCTCTAATACGCGTCAAAACTTTTTCTTCTATAACTGCGCGTAAAGCATGTATTCGTGCTTAATACAACGAAACAAGCTGTTTTAGACCGAAACGAGCTAAATCACAACACATCGGTTTTACAAGTGTTCCTCTGATACGCATCAAATCTTTTTCTCTTATAACTGCGCGAAAAGCATGTATTCTTGCTTAATACAACGAAACAAGCTGTTTTAGACCGAAACGAGCTAAATCACAACACATCGGTTTTACAAGTGTTCCTCTGATACGCGTCAAAACTTTTTCTCTTATAACTGCGCGAAAAGCATGTATTCGTGCTTAATACAACGACACAAGCTGTTTTAGACCGAAACGAGCTAAATCACAACACATCGGTTTTACAAGTGTCTCTCTAATACGCGTCAAAACTTTTTCTTCTATAACTGCGCGTAAAGCATGTATTCGTGCTTAATACAACGAAACAAGCTGTTTTAGACTGAAATGAGCTAAATCTGAACACATCGGTTTTACAAGTGTCCCTGTGACACGCATCAAAACTTTTTCTCTTATAACTGCGCGAAAAGCACGTATTCATGCTTAATACAACGAATCAAGCTGTTTTAGACCGAAACAAGTTAAATCTGAACACATCGGTTTTACACGTGTCCTTGTGACAGGCGTCAAAACTTTTTCTCTTATAACTGCGCGAAAAGCATGTATTCCTGCTTAATACAGCGAGACAAGTTGTTTTAGACCGAAACGAGCTAAATCACAACACATCGGTTTTACAAGTGTTCCTCTGATACGCATCAAATCTTTTTCTCTTATAACTGCGCGAAAAGCATGTATTCGTGCTTAATACAACGAAACAAGCTGTTTTAGACCGAAACGAGGTAAATCTGAGCACATCGGTTTTAAAAGTGTCCATGTGATACGCGTCAAAACTTTTTCTTCTATAACTGGGCGAAAAGCATGTATTCGTGCTTAAAACAACGAAACAAGCTGTTTTATACCAAAACGAGCTATATCTGAACACATCGGTTTTATAAGTATCCACGTGATACTCGTCAAAACTTTTTCGCTTATAACTGCGCGACAAGCATGTATTCGTGCTTAATACAACGAAACAAGCTGTTTTAGACCGAAACGAGCTAAATCACAACACATCGGTTTTACAAGCGTTCCTCTGATACGCGTCAAATCTTTTTCTCTTATAACTGCGCGAAAAGCATGTATTCTTGCTTATACAACGAAACATGCTGTTTTAGACCGAAACGAGCTAAATCACAACACATCGGTTTTACAAGTGTTCCTCTGATACGCGTCAAAACTTTTTCTCTTATAACTGCGCAAAAAGCATGTATTCGTGCTTAATACAACGACACAAGCTGTTTTAGACCGAAACGAGCTAAATCACAACACATCGGTTTTACAAGTGTCTCTCTAATACGCGTCAAAACTTTTTCTTCTATAACTGCGCGTAAAGCATGTATTCGTGCTTAATACAACGAAACAAGCTGTTTTAGACCGAAACGAGCTAAATCACAACACATCGGTTTTACAAGTGTTCCTCTGATACGCATCAAATCTTTTTCTCTTATAACTGCGCGAAAAGCATGTATTCTTGCTTAATACAACGAAACAAGCTGTTTTAGACCGAAACGAGCTAAATCACAACACATCGGTTTTACAAGTGTTCCTCTGATACGCGTCTAAACTTTTTCTCTTATAACTGCCCGAAAAGCATGTATTCTTGCTTAATAGAGCGAAACAAGCTGTTTTAGACCGAAACGAGCTAAATCACAACACATCGGTTTTACAAGTGTTCCTCTGATACGCGTCAAAACTTTTTCTCTTATAACTGCGCGAAAAGCATGTATTCGTGCTTAATACAACGAAACAAGCTGTTTTAGACCGAAACGAGCTAAATCACAACACATCGGTTTTACAAGTGTCTCTAATACGCGTCAAAACTTTTTCTTCTGTAACTGCCCGTAAAGCATGTATTCGTGCTTAATACAACGAAACAAGCTGTTTTAGACTGAAATGAGCTAAATCTGAACACATCGGTTTTACAAGTGTCCCTGTGACACGCATCAAAACTTTTTCTCTTATAACTGCGCGAAAAGCACGTATTCATGCTTAATACAACGAATCAAGCTGTTTTAGACCGAAACGAGTTAAATCTGAACACATCGGTTTTACACGTGTCCTTGTGACAGGCGTCAAAACTTTTTCTCTTATAACTGCGCGAAAAGCACGTATTCTTGCTTAATACAGCGAAACAAGCTGTTTTAGACCGAAACGAGGTAAATCTGAACACATCGGTTTTACAAGTGTCCCTGTGACATGCCTTTAAAACTTTTCTCTTATAACTGCGCGAAAAGCATGTATTCCTGCCTAATACAGCGAGACAAGTTGTTTTAGACCGAAATGAGCTAAATCACAACACATCGGTTTTACAAGTGTTCCTCTGATACGCATCAAATCTTTTTCTCTTATATCTGCGAGAAAAGCATGTATTCGTGCTTAATACAACGAAACAAGCTGTTTTAGACCGAAACGAGCTAAATCTGAACACATCGGTTTTAAAAGTGTCCATGTGATACGCGTCAAAACTTTTTCTCTTATAACTGCGCGAAAAGCATGTATTCTTGCTTAATACAACGAAACAAGCTGTTTTAGACCGAGATGAGCTAAATCTGAAAACATCGGTTTTACAAGTGTCTCTCTAATACGCGTCAAAACTTTTTCTCCTATAACTGCGCGAAAAGCATGTATTCCTAATACAGCGAAACAAGCTGTTTTAGACCGAAATGGGCTAAATCACAACACATCGGTTTTACAAGTGTTCCTCTGAAACGCGTCAAAACGTTTGCTTTTATAACTGCGCGAAAAGCATGTATTCGTGCCTAATACAACGAAACAAGCTGTTTTAGACCGAAAAGAGCTAAATCTGAACACATCGGTTTTACAAGTGTCTCTCTAGTACGCGTCAAACCTTTTTCTTCTGTAACTGCGCGTAAAGCATGTATTCGTGCTTAATACAACGAAACAAGCTGTTTTAGACTGAAACGAGCTAAATCTGAACACATCGGTTTTACAAGTGTCCCTGTGACACGCGTCAAAACTTTTTCTCTTATAACTGCGCGAAAAGCACGTATTCGTGCTTAATACAACGAATCAAGCTGTTTTAGACCGAAACGAGTTAAATCTGAACACATCGGTTTTACACGTGTCGCTGTGACACGCGTCAAAACTTTTTCTCTTATAACTGCGCGAAAAGCACGTATTCTTGCTTGATACAGCGAAACAAGCTGTTTTAGACCGAAACGAGCTAAATCACAAAACATCGGTTTTACAAGTGTTCCTCTGATACGCGTCAAAACTTTTTCTCTTATAACTGCGCGAAAAGCATGTATTCGTGCTTAATACAACGAAACAAGCTGTTTTAGACCGAAACGAGCTAAATCACAACACATCGGTTTTACAAGTGTCTCTCTAATACGCGTCAAAACTTTTTCTCCTATAACTGCGCGAAAAGCATGTATTCCTAATACAGCGAAACAAGCTGTTTTAGACCGAAATGGGCTAAATCACAACACATCGGTTTTACAAGTGTTCCTCTGAAACGCGTCAAAACGTTTGCTCTTATAACTACGCGAAAAGCATGTATTCGTGCTTAATACAACGAAACAAGCTGTTTTAGACCGAAAAGAGCTAAATCTGAACACATCGGTTTTACAAGTGTCTCTCTAGTACGCGTCAAACCTTTTTCTTCTGTAACTGCGCGTAAAGCATGTATTCGTGCTTAATACAACGAAACAAGCTGTTTTAGACTGAAACGAGCTAAATCTGAACACATCGGTTTTACAAGTGTCCCTGTGACACGCGTCAAAACTTTTTCTCTTATAACTGCGCGAAAAGCATGTATTCCTGCTTAACACAGCGAGACAAGCTGTTTTAGACCGAAACGAGCTAGATCTGAACACATCGGTTTTACAAGTGTCTCTGTGACACGCGCCAAAACTTTTCTCTTATAACTGCGCGAAAAGCACGTATTCTTGCTTAATACAGCGAAACAAGCTGTTTTAGACCGAAACGAGCTAAATCACAACACATCGGTTTTACAAGCGTTCCTCTGATACGCCTCAAAAGTTTTTCTTCTATAACTGCGCGTAAAGCATGTATTCGTGCTTAATACAACGAAACAAGCTGTTTTAGACCGAAACGAGCTAAATCACAACACATCGGTTTTACAAGTGTTCCTCTGATACGCGTCAATACTTTTTCTGTTATAACTGCGCGAAAAGCATGTATTCGTGCTTAATACAACGAAACAAGCTGTTTTAGACCGAAACGAGCTAAATCACAACACATCGGTTTTACAAGTGTCTCTCTATTACGCGTCAGAACTATATCTTCTATAACTGCGCGTAAAGCATGTATTCGTGCTTAATACAACGAAACAAGTTGTTTTAGACCGAAACGAGCTAAATCTGAACACATCGGTTTTACAAGTGTCCCTGTGACACGCGTCAAATCTTTTTCTCTTATAACTGCGCGAAAAGCATGTATTCTTGCTTAATACAGCGAAACAAGCTGTTTTAGACCGAAACGAGCTAAATCACAACACATCGGTATTACAAGTGTTCCACGTGATACTCGTCAAAACTTTTTCTCTTATAACTGCGCGAAAAGCATGTATTCGTGCTTAATACAACGAAACAAGCTGTTTTAGACCGAAACGAGCTAAATCTGAACACATCGGTTTTACAAGTATCCACGTGATACTCGTCAAAACTTTTTCTCTTATAACTGCGCGAAAAGCATGTATTCGTGCTTAATACAACGAAACAAGCTGTTTTAGACCGAGATGAGCTAAATCTGAACACATGGTTTTACAAGTGTCTCTAATACGCGTCAAAAGTTTTTCTTCTATAACTGCGCGAAAAGCATGTATTCGTGCTTAAAACAACGAAACAAGCTGTTTTATACCAAAACGAGCTAAATCTGAACACATCGGTTTTACAAGTGTTCCTCTGATACGCGTCAAATCTATTTCTCTTATAACTGCGCGAAAAGCACGTATTCATGCTTAATACAACGAATCAAGCTGTTTTAGACCGAAACGAGTTAAATCTGAACACATCGGTTTTACACGTGTCCCTGTGACAGGCGTCAAAACTTTTTCTCTTATAGCTGCGCGAAAAGCACGTATTCCTAATACAGCGAAACAAGCTGTTTTAGACCGAAATGGGCTAAATCACAACACATCGGTTTTACAAGTGTTCCTCTGAAACGCGTCAAAACGTTTGCTTTTATAACTGCGCGAAAAGCATGTATTCGTGCTTATTACAACGAAACAAGCTGTTTTAGACCGAAAAGAGCTAAATCTGAACACATCGGTTTTACAAGTGTCTCTCTAGTACGCGTCAAACCTTTTTCTTCTGTAACTGCGCGTAAAGCATGTATTCGTGCTTAATACAACGAAACAAGCTGTTTTAGACTGAAACGAGCTAAACCTGAACACATCGGTTTTACAAGTGTCCCTGTGACACGCGTCAAAACTTTTTCTCTTATAACTGCGCGAAAAGCACGTATTCGTGCCTAATACAACGAATCAAGCTGTTTTAGACCGAAACGAGGTAAATCTGAACACATCGGTTTTACACGTGTCCCTGTGACACGCGTCAAAACTTTTTCTCTTATAACTGCGCGAAAAGCACGTATTCTTGCTTGATACAGCGAAACAAGCTGTTTTAGACCGAAACGAGGTAAATCTGAACACATCGGTTTTACAAGTGTCCCTGTGACATGCCTTTAAAACTTTTTCTCTTATAACTGCGCGAAAAGCATGTATTCCTGCTTAATACAGCGAGACAAGCTGTTTTAGACCGAAACGAGCTAGATCTGAACACATCGGTTTTACAAGTGTCTCTGTGACACGCGCCAAAACTTTTTCTCTTATAACTGCGCGAAAAGCACGTATTCTTGCTTATTACAGTGAAACAAGCTGTTTTAGACCGAAACGAGCTAAATAACAACACATCGGTTTTACAAGCGTTCCTCTGATACGCCTCAAAAGTTTTTCTTCTATAACTGCGCGTAAAGCATGTATTCGTGCTTAATACAACGAAACAAGCTGTTTTAGACCGAAACGAGCTAAATCACAACACATCGGTTTTACAAGTGTTCCTCTGATACGCGTCAATACTTTTTCTGTTATAACTGCGCGAAAAGCATGTATTCGTGCTTAATACAACGAAACAAGCTGTTTTAGACCGAAACGAGCTAAATCACAACACATCGGTTTTACAAGTGTCTCTCTAATACGCGTCAGAACTATTTCTTCTATAACTGCGCGTAAAGCATGTATTCGTGCTTAATACAACGAAACAAGCTGTTTTAGACCGAAACGAGCTAAATCACAACACATCGGTTTTACAAGTGTCTCTCTAATACGCGTCAAAACTTTTTCTCCTATAACTGCGCGAAAAGCATGTATTCCTAATACAGCGAAACAAGCTGTTTTAAACCGAAATGGGCTAAATCACAACACATCGGTTTTACAAGTGTTCCTCTGAAACGCGTCAAAACGTTTGCTCTTATAACTACGCCAAAAGCATGTATTCGTGCTTAATACAACGAAACAAGCTGTTTTAGACCGAAAAGAGCTAAATCTGAACACATCGGTTTTACAAGTGTCTCTCTAGTACGCGTCAAACCTTTTTCTTCTGTAACTGCGCGTAAAGCATGTATTCGTGCTTAATACAACGAAACAAGCTGTTTTAGACTGAAACGAGCTAAATCTGAACACATCGGTTTCACAAGTGTCCCTGTGACACGCGTCAAAACTTTTTCTCTTATAACTGCGCGAAAAGCATGTATTCCTGCTTAATACAGCGAGACAAGCTGTTTTAGACCGAAACGAGCTAGATCTGAACACATCGGTTTTACAAGTGTCTCTGTGACACGCGCCAAAACTTTTTCTCTTATAACTGCGCGAAAAGCACGTATTCTTGCTTAATACAGCGAAACAAGCTGTTTTAGACCGAAACGAGCTAAATCACAACACATCGGTTTTACAAGCGTTCCTCTGATACGCCTCAAAAGTTTTTCTTCTATAACTGCGCGTAAAGCATGTATTCGTGCTTAATACAACGAAACAAGCTGTTTTAGACCGAAACGAGCTAAATCACAACACATCGGTTTTACAAGTGTTCCTCTGATACGCGTCAATACTTTTTCTGTTATAACTGCGCGAAAAGCATGTATTCGTGCTTAATACAACGAAACAAGCTGTTTTAGACCGAAACGAGCTAAATCACAACACATCGGTTTTACAAGTGTCTCTCTAATACGCGTCAGAACTATATCTTCTATAACTGCGCGTAAAGCATGTATTCGTGCTTAATACAACGAAACAAGTTGTTTTAGACCGAAACGAGCTAAATCTGAACACATCGGTTTTACAAGTGTCCCTGTGACACGCGTCAAATCTTTTTCTCTTATAACTGCGCGAAAAGCATGTATTCTTGCTTCATACAGCGAAACAAGCTGTTTTAGACCGAAACGAGCTAAATCACAACACATCGGTATTACAAGTGTTCCACGTGATACTCGTCAAAACTTTTTCTCTTATAACTGCGTGAAAAGCATGTATTCGTGCTTAATACAACGAAACAAGCTGTTTTAGACCGAAACGAGCTAAATCTGAACACATCGGTTTTACAAGTATCCACGTGATACTCGTCAAAACTTTTTCTCTTATAACTGCGCGAAAAGCATGTATTCGTGCTTAATACAACGAAACAAGCTGTTTTAGACCGAGATGAGCTAAATCTGAACACATGGTTTTACAAGTGTCTCTAATACGCGTCAAAAGTTTTTCTTCTATAACTGCGCGAAAAGCATGTATTCGTGCTTAAAACAACGAAACAAGCTGTTTTATACCAAAACGAGCTAAATCTGAACACATCGGTTTTACAAGTGTTCCTCTGATACGCGTCAAATCTTTTTCTCTTATAACTGCGCGAAAAGCACGTATTCATGCTTAATACAACGAATCAAGCTGTTTTAGGCCGAAACGAGTTAAATCTGAACACATCGGTTTTACACGTGTCCCTGTGACAGGCGTCAAAACTTTTTCTCTTATAGCTGCGCGAAAAGCACGTATTCCTAATACAGCGAAACAAGCTGTTTTAGACCGAAATGGGCTAAATCACAACACATCGGTTTTACAAGTGTTCCTCTGAAACGCGTCAAAACGTTTGCTCTTATAACTGCGCGAAAAGCATGTATTCGTGCTTAATACAACGAAACAAGCTGTTTTAGACCGAAAAGAGCTAAATCTGAACACATCGGTTTTACAAGTGTCTCTCTAGTACGCGTCAAACCTTTTTCTTCTGTAACTGCGCGTAAAGCATGTATTCGTGCTTAATACAACGAAACAAGCTGTTTTAGACTGAAACGAGCTAAATCTGAACACATCGGTTTTACAAGTGTCCCTGTGACACGCGTCAAAACTTTTTCTCTTATAACTGCGCGAAAAGCACGTATTCGTGCCTAATACAACGAATCAAGCTGTTTTAGACCGAAACGAGTTAAATCTGAACACATCGGTTTTACACGTGTCCCTGTGACACGCGTCAAAACTTTTTCTCTTATAACTGCGCGAAAAGCACGTATTCTTGCTTGATACAGCGAAACAAGCTGTTTTAGACCGAAACGAGGTAAATCTGAACACATCGGTTTTACAAGTGTCCCTGTGACATGCCTTTAAAACTTTTTCTCTTATAACTGCGCGAAAAGCATGTATTCCTGCTTAATACAGCGAGACAAGCTGTTTTAGACCGAAACGAGCTAGATCTGAACACATCGGTTTTACAAGTGTCTCTGTGACAGGCGCCAAAACTTTTTCTCTTATAACTGCGCGAAAAGCACGTATTCTTGCTTAATACAGCGAAACAAGCTGTTTTAGACCGAAACGAGCTAAATCACAACACATCGGTTTTACAAGCGTTCCTCTGATACGCCTCAAAAGTTTTTCTTCTATAACTGCGCGTAAAGCATGTATTCGTGCTTAATACAACGAAACAAGCTGTTTTAGACCGAAACGAGCTAAATCACAACACATCGGTTTTACAAGTGTTCCTCTGATACGCGTCAATACTTTTTCTGTTATAACTGCGCGAAAAGCATGTATTCGTGCTTAATACAACGAAACAAGCTGTTTTAGACCGAAACGAGCTAAATCACAACACATCGGTTTTACAAGTGTCTCTCTAATACGCGTCAGAACTATTTCTTCTATAACTGCGCGTAAAGCATGTATTCGTGCTTAATACAACGAAACAAGTTGTTTTAGACCGAAACGAGCTAAATCTGAACACATCGGTTTTACAAGTGTCCCTGTGACACGCGTCAAATCTTTTTCTCTTATAACTGCGCGAAAAGCATGTATTCTTGCTTAATACAGCGAAACAAGCTGTTTTAGACCGAAACGAGCTAAATCACAACACATCGGTATTACAAGTGTTCCACGTGATACTCGTCAAAACTTTTTCTCTTATAACTGCGCGAAGAGCATGTATTCGTGCTTAATACAACGAAACAAGCTGTTTTAGACCGAAACGAGCTAAATCTGAACACATCGGTTTTACAAGTATCCACGTGATACTCGTCAAAACTTTTTCTCTTATAACTGCGCGAAAAGCATGTATTCGTGCTTAATACAACGAAACAAGCTGTTTTAGACCGAGATGAGCTAAATCTGAACACATGGTTTTACAAGTGTCTCTAATACGCGTCAAAAGTTTTTCTTCTATAACTTCGCGAAAAGCATGTATTCGTGCTTAAAACAACGAAACAAGCTGTTTTATACCAAAACGAGCTAAATCTGAACACATCGGTTTTACAAGTGTTCCTCTGATACGCGTCAAATCTTTTTCTCTTATAACTGCGCGAAAAGCACGTATTCATGCTTAATACAACGAATCAAGCTGTTTTAGACCGAAACGAGTTAAATCTGAACACATCGGTTTTACACGTGTCCCTGTGACAGGCGTCAAAACTTTTTCTCTTATAGCTGCGCGAAAAGCACGTATTCTTGCTTAATACAGCGAAACAAGCTGTTTTAGACCGAAACGAGGTAAATCTGAACACATCGGTTTTACAAGTGTCCCTGTGACATGCCTTTAAAACTTTTTCTCTTATAACTGCGCGAAAAGCATGTATTCCTGCTTAATACAGCGAGACAAGTTGTTTTAGACCGAAACGAGCTAAATCAAAACACATCGGTTTTAAAAGTCCTCCTCTGATACGCATCAAATCCTTTTCTCTTATAACTGCGCGAAAAGCATGTATTCGTGCTTAATACAACGAAACAAGCTGTTTTAGACCGAAACGAGCTAAATCTGAACACATCGGTTTTAAAAGTGTCCATGTGATACGCGTCAAAACTTTTTCTCTTATAACTGCGCGAAAAGATGGCATGCGTGCTTCTTATAACTGCGCGAAAAGCAGGTATTCTTGCATATACAACGAAACAAGCTGTTTTAGAACGGAACGAGCTAAATCACAACACATCGGTTTTACAAGTTTTCCTCTGATACGCGTCAAAACTTTTTCTCTTATAACTGCGCGAAAAGCATGTATTCGTGCTTAATACAACGAAACAAGCTGTTTTAGACCGAAACGAGCTAAATCACAACACATCGGTTTTACAAGTGTCTCTCTAATACGCGTCAAAACTTTTTCTTTTATAACTGCGCGAAAAGCATGTATTCTTGCTTAATACAGCGAAACAAGCTGTTTTAGACCGAAACGAGCTAAATCACAACACATCGGTATTACAAGTGTTCCACGTGATACTCGTCAAAACTTTTTCTCTTATAACTGCGCGAAAAGCATGTATTCGTGCTTAATACAACGAAACAAGCTGTTTTAGACCGAAACGGGCGTAATCTGAACACATCGGTTTTACAAGTATCCACGTGATACTCGTCAAAACTTTTTCTCTTATAACTGCGCGAAAGCATGTATTCGTTCTTAATACAACGAATCAAGCTGTTTTAGACCGAAACGAGCTAAATCTGAACACATCGGTTTTACACGTGTCCCTGTGACACGCGTCAAAACTTTTTCTCTTATAACTGCGCGAAAAGCACGTATTCTTGCTTAATACAGCGAAACAAGCTGTTTTAGACCGAAACGAGCTAAAACACAACACATCGGTTTTACAAGTGTTCCTCTGATACGCGTCAAATCTTTTTCTCTTATAACTGCGCGAAAAGAATGTATTCTTGCTCAATACAACGAAACAAGCTGTTTTAGACCGAAACGAGCTAAATCACAACACATCGGTTTTTACAAGTGTTCCTCTGATACGCGTCTAAACTTTTTCTCTTATAACTGCCCGAAAAGCATGTATTCTTGCTTAATAGAGCGAAACAAGCTGTTTTAGACCGAAACGAGCTAAATCACAACACATCGGTTTTACAAGTGTTCCTCTGATACGCGTCAAAACTTTTTCTTTTATAACTGCGCGAAAAGCATGTATTCGTGCTTAATACAACGAAACAAGCTGTTTTAGACCGAAACGAGCTAAATCACAACACATCGGTTTTACAAGTGTCTCTAATACGCGTCAAAACTTTTTCTTCTGTAACTGCCCGTAAAGCATGTATTCGTGCTTAATACAACGAAACAAGCTGTTTTAGACTGAAATGAGCTAAATCTGAACACATCGGTTTTACAAGTGTCCCTGTGACACGCGTCAAAACTTTTTCTCTTATAACTGCGCGAAAACACGTATTCATGCTTAATACAATGAATCAAGCTGTTTTAGACCGAAACGAGTTAAATCTGAACACATCGGTTTTACACGTGTCCTTGTGACAGGCGTCAAAACTTTTTCTCTTTTAACTGCGCGAAAAGCACGTATTCTTGCTTAATACAGCGAAACAAGCTGTTTTAGACCGAAACGAGGTAAATCTGAACACATCGGTTTTACAAGTGTCCCTGTGACATGCCTTTAAAACTTTTTCTCTTATAACTGCGCGAAAAGCATGTATTCCTGCCTAATACAGCGAGACAAGTTGTTTTAGACCGAAACGAGCTAAATCACAACACATCGGTTTTACAAGTGTTCCTCTGATACGCATCAAATCTTTTTCTCTTATAACTGCGCGAAAAGCACGTATTCGTGCTTAATACAACGAAACAAGCTGTTTTAGACCGAAACGAGCTAAATCTGAACACATCGGTTTTAAAAGTGTCCATGTGATACGCGTCAAAACTTTTTCTCTTATAACTGCGCGAAAAGATTGTATTCGGGCTTAATCCAACGAAACAAGCTGTTTTAGACCGAAACGAGGTAGATCTGAACACATCGGTTTTACAAGTGTCCCTGTGACACGCGTCAAAACTTTTTCTCTTATAAACGCGCGAAAAGCATGTATTCGTGCTTAATCCAAAGAAACAAGCTGTTTTAGTCCGAAAAGAGGAAAATCTGAACACATCGGTTTTACAAGTGTTCCTCTGATACGCGTCAAAACCTTTTCTCTTATAACTGCGCGAAAAGCATGTATTCTTGCTTAATACAACGAAACAAGCTGTTTTAGACCGAGATGAGCTAAATCTGAAAACATCGGTTTTACAAGTGTCCCTCTAATACGCGTCAAAACTTTTTCTTCTATAACTGCGCGAAAAGCATGTATTCGTGCTTAAAACAACGAAACAAGCTGTTTTATACCAAAACAAGCTATATCTGAACACATCGGTTTTACAAGTATCCACGTGATACTCGTCAAAACTTTTTCGCTTATAACTGCGCGAAAAGCATGTATTCGTGCTTAGTACAACGAAAGAAGCTGTTTTAGACCGAAACGAGCTAAATCTGAACACATTGGTTTTACAAGTGTCCCTGTGACACGCGTCAAAACTTTTTCTCTTATAACTGCGCGAAAAGCATGTATTCGTGCTTAATACAACGAAACAAGCTGTTTTAGACCGAAACGAGCTAAATCACAACACATCGGTTTTACAAGTGTCTCTCTAATACGCGTCAGAACTTTTTCTTCTATAACTGCGCGTAAAGCATGTATTCGTGCTTAATACAACGAAACAAGTTGTTTTAGACCGAAACGAGCTAAATCACAACACATCGGTATTACAAGTGTTCCACCTGATACTCGTCAAAATTTTTCTCTTATACCTGCGCGAAAAGCATGTATTCGTGCTTAATACAACGAAACAAGCTGTTTTAGACAGAAACGGGCTAAATCTGAACACATCGGTTTTACAAGTATCCACGTGATACTCGTCAAAACTTCTTCTCTTATAACTGCGCGAAAAGCATGTATTCGTGCTTAATACAACGAATCAAGCTGTTTTAGACCGAAGCGAGCTAAATCTGAACACATCGGTTTTTACACGTGTCCCTGTGACACGCGTCAAAACTTTTTCTCTTATAACTGCGCGAAAAGCACGTATTCTTGCTTAATACAGCGAAACAAGCTGTTTTAGACCGAAACGAGCTAAATCACAACACATCGGTTTTACAAGCGTTCCTCTGATACGCCTCAAAAGTTTTTCTTGCTATAACTGCGCGTAAAGCATGTATTCGTGCTTAATACAACGAAACAAGCTGTTTTAGACCGAAACGAGCTAAATCACAACACATCGGTTTTACAAGTGTTCCTCTGATACGCGTCAATACTTTTTCTGTTATAACTGCGCGAAAAGCATGTATTCGTGCTTAATACAACGAAACAAGCTGTTTTAGACCGAAACGAGCTAAATCACAACACATCGGTTTTACAAGTGTCTCTCTAATACGCGTCAGAACTATTTCTTCTATAACTGCGCGTAAAGCATGTATTCGTGCTTAATACAACGAAACAAGTTGTTTTAGACCGAAACGAGCTAAATCTGAACACATCGGTTTTACAAGTGTCCCTGTGACACGCGTCAAATCTTTTTCTCTTATAACTGCGCGAAAAGCATGTATTCTTGCTTAATACAGCGAAACAAGCTGTTTTAGACCGAAACGAGCTAAATCACAACACATCGGTATTACAAGTGTTCCACGTGATACTCGTCAAAACTTTTTCTCTTATAACTGCGCGAAGAGCATGTATTCGTGCTTAATACAACGAAACAAGCTGTTTTAGACCGAAACGAGCTAAATCTGAACACATCGGTTTTACAAGTATCCACGTGATACTCGTCAAAACTTTTTCTCTTATAACTGCGCGAAAAGCATGTATTCGTGCTTAATACAACGAAACAAGCTGTTTTAGACCGAGATGAGCTAAATCTGAACACATGGTTTTTACAAGTGTCTCTAATACGCGTCAAAAGTTTTTCTTCTATAACTTCGCGAAAAGCATGTATTCGTGCTTAAAACAACGAAACAAGCTGTTTTATACCAAAACGAGCTAAATCTGAACACATCGGTTTTACAAGTGTTCCTCTGATACGCGTCAAATCTTTTTCTCTTATAACTGCGCGAAAAGCACGTATTCATGCTTAATACAACGAATCAAGCTGTTTTAGACCGAAACGAGTTAAATCTGAACACATCGGTTTTACACGTGTCCCTGTGACAGGCGTCAAAACTTTTTCTCTTATAGCTGCGCGAAAAGCACGTATTCTTGCTTAGTACAGCGAAACAAGCTGTTTTAGACCGAAACGAGGTAAATCTGAACACATCGGTTTTACAAGTGTCCCTGTGACATGCCTTTAAAACTTTTTCTCTTATAACTGCGCGAAAAGCATGTATTCCTGCTTAATACAGCGAGACAAGTTGTTTTAGACCGAAACGAGCTAAATCAAAACACATCGGTTTTAAAAGTCCTCCTCTGATACGCATCAAAATCCTTTTCTCTTATAACTGCGCGAAAAGCATGTATTCGTGCTTAATACAACGAAACAAGCTGTTTTAGACCGAAACGAGCTAAATCTGAACACATCGGTTTTAAAAGTGTCCATGTGATACGCGTCAAAACTTTTTCTCTTATAACTGCGCGAAAAGATGGTATGCGTGCTTCTTATAACTGCGCGAAAAGCAGGTATTCTTGCATATACAACGAAACAAGCTGTTTTAGAACGGAACGAGCTAAATCACAACACATCGGTTTTACAAGTTTTCCTCTGATACGCGTCAAAACTTTTTCTCTTATAACTGCGCGAAAAGCATGTATTCGTGCTTAATACAACGAAACAAGCTGTTTTAGACCGAAACGAGCTAAATCACAACACATCGGTTTTACAAGTGTCTCTCTAATACGCGTCAAAACTTTTTCTTTTATAACTGCGCGAAAAGCATGTATTCTTGCTTAATACAGCGAAACAAGCTGTTTTAGACCGAAACGAGCTAAATCACAACACATCGGTATTACAAGTGTTCCACGTGATACTCGTCAAAACTTTTTCTCTTATAACTGCGCGAAAAGCATGTATTCGTGCTTAATACAACGAAACAAGCTGTTTTAGACCGAAACGGGCGTAATCTGAACACATCGGTTTTACAAGTATCCACGTGATACTCGTCAAAACTTTTTCTCTTATAACCTGCGCGAAAGCATGTATTCGTTCTTAATACAACGAATCAAGCTGTTTTAGACCGAAACGAGCTAAATCTGAACACATCGGTTTTACACGTGTCCCTGTGACACGCGTCAAAACTTTTTCTCTTATAACTGCGCGAAAAGCACGTATTCTTGCTTAATACAGCGAAACAAGCTGTTTTAGACCGAAACGAGCTAAAACACAACACATCGGTTTTACAAGTGTTTCCTCTGATACGCGTCAAATCTTTTTCTCTTATAACTGCGCGAAAAGAATGTATTCTTGCTCAATACAACGAAACAAGCTGTTTTAGACCGAAACGAGCTAAATCACAACACATCGGTTTTACAAGTGTTCCTCTGATACGCGTCTAAACTTTTTCTCTTATAACTGCCCGAAAAGCATGTATTCTTGCTTAATAGAGCGAAACAAGCTGTTTTAGACCGAAACGAGCTAAATCACAACACATCGGTTTTACAAGTGTTCCTCTGATACGCGTCAAAACTTTTTCTTTTATAACTGCGCGAAAAGCATGTATTCGTGCTTAATACAACGAAACAAGCTGTTTTAGACCGAAACGAGCTAAATCACAACACATCGGTTTTACAAGTGTCCTCTAATACGCGTCAAAACTTTTTCTTCTGTAACTGCCCGTAAAGCATGTATTCGTGCTTAATACAACGAAACAAGCTGTTTTAGACTGAAATGAGCTAAATCTGAACACATCGGTTTTACAAGTGTCCCTGTGACACGCGTCAAAACTTTTTCTCTTATAACTGCGCGAAAACACGTATTCATGCTTAATACAACGAATCAAGCTGTTTTAGACCGAAACGAGTTAAATCTGAACACATCGGTTTTACACGTGTCCTTGTGACAGGCGTCAAAACTTTTTCTCTTTTAACTGCGCGAAAAGCACGTATTCTTGCTTAATACAGCGAAACAAGCTGTTTTAGACCGAAACGAGGTAAATCTGAACACATCGGTTTTACAAGTGTCCCTGTGACATGCCTTTAAAACTTTTTCTCTTATAACTGCGCGAAAAGCATGTATTCCTGCCTAATACAGCGCGACAAGTTGTTTTAGACCGAAACGAGCTAAATCACAACACATCGGTTTTACAAGTGTTCCTCTGATACGCATCAAATCTTTTTCTCTTATAACTGCGCGAAAAGCACGTATTCGTGCTTAATACAACGAAACAAGCTGTTTTAGACCGAAACGAGCTAAATCTGAACACATCGGTTTTAAAAGTGTCCATGTGATACGCGTCAAAACTTTTTCTCTTATAACTGCGCGAAAAGATTGTATTCGGGCTTAATCCAACGAAACAAGCTGTTTTAGACCGAAACGAGGTAGATCTGAACACATCGGTTTTACAAGTGTCCCTGTGACACGCGTCAAAACTTTTTCTCTTATAAACGCGCGAAAAGCATGTATTCGTGCTTAATCCAAAGAAACAAGCTGTTTTAGTCCGAAAAGAGGAAAATCTGAACACATCGGTTTTACAAGTGTTCCTCTGATACGCGTCAAAACCTTTTCTCTTATAACTGCGCGAAAAGCATGTATTCTTGCTTAATACAACGAAACAAGCTGTTTTAGACCGAGATGAGCTAAATCTGAAAACATCGGTTTTACAAGTGTCCCTCTAATACGCGTCAAAACTTTTTCTTCTATAACTGCGCGAAAAGCATGTATTCGTGCTTAAAACAACGAAACAAGCTGTTTTATACCAAAACAAGCTATATCTGAACACATCGGTTTTACAAGTATCCACGTGATACTCGTCAAAACTTTTTCGCTTATAACTGCGCGAAAAGCATGTATTCGTGCTTAGTACAACGAAAGAAGCTGTTTTAGACCGAAACGAGCTAAATCTGAACACATTGGTTTTACAAGTGTCCCTGTGACACGCGTCAAAACTTTTTCTCTTATAACTGCGCGAAAAGCATGTATTCGTGCTTAATACAACGAAACAAGCTGTTTTAGACCGAAACGAGCTAAATCACAACACATCGGTTTTACAAGTGTCTCTCTAATACGCGTCAGAACTTTTTCTTCTATAACTGCGCGTAAAGCATGTATTCGTGCTTAATACAACGAAACAAGTTGTTTTAGACCGAAACGAGCTAAATCACAACACATCGGTATTACAAGTGTTCCACCTGATACTCGTCAAAATTTTTCTCTTATACCTGCGCGAAAAGCATGTATTCGTGCTTAATACAACGAAACAAGCTGTTTTAGACAGAAACGGGCTAAATCTGAACACATCGGTTTTACAAGTATCCACGTGATACTCGTCAAAACTTTTTCTCTTATAACTGCGCGAAAAGCATGTATTCGTGCTTAATACAACGAATCAAGCTGTTTTAGACCGAAGCGAGCTAAATCTGAACACATCGGTTTTACACGTGTCCCTGTGACACGCGTCAAAACTTTTTCTCTTATAACTGCGCGAAAAGCACGTATTCTTGCTTAATACAGCGAAACAAGCTGTTTTAGACCGAAACGAGCTAAATCACAACACATCGGTTTTACAAGTGTTCCTCTGATACGCGTCGAATCTTTTTCTCTTATAACTGCGCGAAAAGCATGTATTCTTGCTTAATACAACGAAACAAGCTGTTTTAGACCGAAACGAGCTAAATCACAACACATCGGTTTTACAAGTGTTCCTCTGATACGCGTCTAAACTTTTTCTCTTATAACTGCGCGAAAAGCATGTATTCGTGCTTAATACAACGAAACAAGCTGTTTTAGACCGAAACGAGCTAAATCACAACACATCGGTTTTACAAGTGTCTCTAATACGCGTCAAAACTTTTTCTTCTGTAACTGCGCGTAAAGCATGTATTCGTGCTTAATACAACGAAACAAGCTGTTTTAAACTGAAATGACCTAAATCTGAACACATCGGTTTTACAAGTGTCCCTGTGACACGCGTCAAAACTTTTTCTCTTATATCTGCGCGAAAAGCACGTATTCTTGCTTAATACAGCGAAACAAGCTGTTTTAGACCGAAACGAGGTAAATCTGAACACATCGGTTTTACAAGTTTCGCTGTGACATGCCTTTAAAACTTTTTCTCTTATAACTGCGCGAAAAGCATGTATTCCTGCTTAATACAGCGAGACAAGTTGTTTTAGACCGAAACGAGCTAAATCACAACACATCGGTTTTAAAAGTGTTCCTCTGATACGCATCAAATCCTTTTCTCTTATAACTGCGCGAAAAGCATGTATTCGTGCTTAATACAACGAAACAAGCTGTTTTAGACCGAAACGAGCTAAATCTGAACACATCGGTTTTAAAAGTGTCCATGTGATACGCGTCAAAACTTTTTCTCTTATATCTGCGCGAAAAGATTGTATGCGTGCTTAATACAACGAAACAAGCTGTTTTAGACCTAAACGAGGTAAATCTGAACACATCGGTTTTACAAGTGTCCCTGTGACATGCCTTTAAAACTTTTTCTCTTATAACTGCGCGAAAAGCATGTATTCCTGCTTAATACAGCGAGACAAGTTGTTTTAGACCGAAACGAGCTAAATCACAACACATCGGTTTTACAAGTGTTCCTCTGATACGCATCAAATCTTTTTTTCTTATAACTGCGTGAAAAGCATGTATTCGTGCTTAATACAACGAAACAAGCTGTTTTAGACCGAAACGAGCTAAATCTGAACACATCGGTTTTAAAAGTGTCCATGTGATACGCGTCAAACCTTTTTCTCTTATAACTGCGCGAAAATATTGTATTCGGGCCCAATTCAACCAAACAAGCTGTTTTATAGACCGAAACGAGGTATATCTGTACACATCGGTTTTACAAGTGTCCCTGTGACACGCGTCAAAACTTTTTCTCTTATAAACGCGCGAAAAGCATGTATTCGTGCCTAACCCAAAGAAACAAGCTGTTTTAGTCCGAAAAGAGGAAAATCTGAACACATCGGTTTTACAAGTGTTCCTCTGATACGCGTCAAAACTTTTTCTCTTATAACTGCGCGAAAAGCATGTATTCTTGCTTAATACAACGAAACAAGCTGTTTTAGACCGAGATGAGCTAAATCTGAAAACATCGGTTTTACAAGTGTCCCTCTAATACGCGTCAAAACTTTTTCTTCTATAACTGCGCGAAAAGCATGTATTCGTGCTTAAAACAACGAAACAAGCTGTTTTATACCAAAACGAGCTATATCTGAACACATCGGTTTTACAAGTATCCACGTGATACTCGTCAAAACTTTTTCGCTTATAACTGCGCGAAAAGCATGTATTCGTGCTTAGTACAACGAAAGAACCTGTTTTAGACCAAAACGAGCTAAATCTGAACACATTGGTTTTACAAGTGTCCCTGTGACACGCGTCAAAACTTTTTCTCTTATAACTGCACGAAAAGCATGTATTCTTGCTTAATACAACGAAACAAGCTGTTTTAGATCGAAACGAGCTAAATCGCAACACATCGGTTTTACAAGTTTTCCTCTGATAGGCGTCAAAACTTTTTCTCTTATAACTGCGCGAAAAGCACGTATTCGTGCTTAATACAACGAAACAAGCTGTTTTCGGCCAAAACGAGCTAGATCTGAACACATCGGTTTTACAAGTGCCCATGTGATACGCGTGAAAACTTTTTCTCTTATAACTGCGCGAAAAGATTGTATTCGGGCTTAATCCAACGAAACTAGCTGTTTTAGACCGAAACGAGGTAGATCTGAACATATCGGTTTTAAAAGTGTCCCTGTGACACGCGTCAAAACTTTTTCTCTTATGAACGCGCGAAAAGCATGTATTTGCGCTTAATCCAACGAAACAAGCTGTTCTAGACCGAAACGAGGTAGATTTGAACACATCGGTTTTACAAGTGTCCCTG